>NC_080385.1:141199257-141499257 GCF_014773155.1 Arachis stenosperma
TCAGAGCTTGGTCTCAAAGAGATCAAGCTTTGCAGCTTGGAGTAAAGATCCTAATGGCGGAAAACAGTGGCGCAAATGTGGTGTCTTATAATCTGACCGAAGGACAATCAAGCAACAGACCTCCTCTTTTCAATGGGAAAAATTATACCTATTGGAAGGAGAGGATGAAGATATTTGTACAAGCTGTTGATTACAGACTTTGGAAGATCATCTTGGAAGGTCCTAAATTTCCGACTACCACAAATGCTCAAGGGGTAACCTCTCTTAAACCAGAAGCAAGCTGGACCGAGGAAGATAGGAAGAAGGTGGAGTTAAACGCCAAGGCAACCAATCTGCTCAATTGTGCTATCAGCTTTGAGGAGTACCGACGAGTATCACGATGCACAACGGTAAAGGAAATCTGGGACAAGTTGCAAATCACTCATGAAGGAACCACCATTGTAAAAAAGACTCGGACAGACATGTTAAACAGGGAATATGAAATGTTTACAATGAAGGAAGGAGAGTCCATCGATGAACTGTTCGAACGGTTCAACGCCATCACTATTGGCTTAGATGCTCTTGGAATCACACATTCAGAATCTGTGCTAGTGAGAAGAATGCTGAGGTGTCTCACAAAAGAGTGGGAAACAAAAGCCCTAATTATTTCTGATAGTAGCAACTTAGATTCCATGACACTTGATGATTTGAGAGGAAACTTACTTGCTTTTGAAAACTCCTATTTGAAAAAAGATTCAAAAAAGAAAGGAATTGCATTCTCTTCTGTGACTAACCCTCTGGATGATGAATCCAGTGATAACTCTTCTGAAAATGAGTTTGTGTTGTTTGCAAAAAAATTCAGGAAAATGGCAAAGCTCAAAGGCAAAGGCGGCAGCTCCAGGAGGACAAAGAAAGATCTTAGCAAGGCAACCTGTTTCAATTGCAAGGAAATGGGGCATTTCAAATCTGACTGTCCCAAGTTGAAGAAGGAAGAAAAGCTGAAAAAAGGAAAGAAGAAAGGACTAATGGCTTCATGGGAAGAATTGGAAAATGACTAGGATGATGATGATGAAAAATCAGAAACCAAGTCCCAACAGTGCCTTATGGCAGATCATGTACATCAGGTAGTCTTTCATAACCCTGACACTGAAGATCTTCATCTTATGATAGACCACCTTTCTGAAAAAATAAGATGCTTTCTTCTAGAAAATCAAGAACTTGAACAACAAGTCACCATTCTTCAAGCTGAAAACAGTTTTCTAAAAGAAAAAGTGAGAGAGGCCGAAACCGCTTGTGATCTTGTTGAAGAGAATAAGCAGTTAAAAGCCAAAATTAAAAGTTGTGAAAGTGACCATTCAGTTCTTGCATATGTGAATTGTTTTAAGCAAAATGAAGAGTTGCTTAAAGAGGTTAACAGACTTAAAGAAGACTTAGCCAAGTTCACTCAAAGTTCTGAAAATTTGAATCAAATCTTGGCTAGTCAAAAACCTCTTTATGATAAAGCTGGGTTGGGCTTTTATAAATCTGAAAAATCACATTTTGAAAACATTGCTTCATCTTCAAATGATGCAAAGTATCAAGACCCAACTTGCTTTAACAAAACAGCAACTCCAAGATTTTGTAGACTATGCAATCGAAATGGACACTTTTCCATCCAATGTTTCTTTGGTGAAAGAATGATTGGTGACAAAGTTTGTAAAGTTGTTTTTGATTACAATGGCTTAGGACATAGAAGATGGTTTAACGTTAAAGGATCCAAAAGGATTTGGATACCTAAGGGTTCTTAAGCATTGTTTTGCAGGTGTGCCTAGCATCCAAAAGAAAAGAGAACACATGGTACATGGATAGCGGATGCTCTAGGCATATGACCGGAACGACAGCCTTCTTCATAAAGCTTGATGAATATGATGGAGGATTTGTCACGTTCGGTGATGATGCTAAAGGAAAAATAGTTGCTGTTGGGAAAGTGGGTAAAAATCTCTCATCTTGTATAAATGATGTCCTTCTTGTACATGGATTGAAACATAACTTGCTTAGTGTTAGTCAATTGTGTGATTTGGGTTTTGAAGTTATTTTTAAGAAACTTGTTTGCTTAGTGGTTTGTGAGAAAACTGGGGATGTTCTTTTTGAAGCTAAACGATGTAATAATGTGTATGGATTAACTCTTGAGGATCTAAAGGAACAAAATGTAACATGCTTTACCTCTCTTGAATCTGAAAAATGGCTTTGGCATAGAAAGTTGGGTCATGCTAGCATGTACCAAATTTCTAAGCTAGTCAAAAAGAATTTGGTTAGAGGAATTCCAAACATCAAGTTTGATAAGGATCTTACTTGTGATGCTTGCCAATTAGGCAAACAAGTAAAATCCTCTTTTAAATCAAAAGATGGAATATCAACCAAAAGGCCATTGGAAATGTTACATATTGATCTTTTTGGTCCTACTAGAACTCAAAGTTTAGGAGGTAAACACTATGGTCTTGTGGTGGTAGATGATTACTCTAGATTTGGTTGGGTACTCTTTCTTGCTCATAAGAATGATGCATTTTATGCCTTTTCCACCCTTTGTAAGAAAATTCAAAATGAAAAGGATTTGAAAATTGCCCATTTAAGAAGTGATCACGGAAGAGAATTTGAAAATCAAGATTTTGAAAAATTCTGTGATGACTTAGGGATTTCTCATAATTTTTCATGCCCTAGAACCCCCCAACAAAATGGGGTGGTTGAAAGAAGGAATCGAAGCCTTCAAGAAATGACTAGGGCCATGCTATGTGAAAATGAAATTCCCAAATTTTTATGGGCTGAAGCTGTGAACACAGCATGTTATATTTTGAATAGAACAATCATTAGAAAAGGGTTAAAGAAAACTCCTTATGAGCTATGGAAAGGAACCCCTCCAAATCTTAAGTACTTTCATGTTTTTGGATGTAAATGCTTTGTACTTAACAATAAGGAAAACCTTGGAAAATTTGATCCAAAATCCTATGAAGGAATGTTTGTTGGATATTCCACCACAACCAAGGCCTATAGAGTTTATCTCAAAGAACATAGGACCATAGAGGAATCCATACATGTTACCTTTTGTGATTCTAACTTAATTCCCAGTATTGTAAAGGATAGTGATTCAGATTGTGAAGAGGATGGAACAAGTAAAGAAAATCCCAAAACTGTGGAGAATGAAGAATCTGTCAGCCCTGTTTTCTCTCGTCAGATTGAAGGAGAAACTTCCATTTTGTCTCCTGAGCAGACACGAGAAACTGAAACAGTGAGAGCATCAGAAGATCATCAAAGCACAACACCTGTCCGAAAGCCTAGAGAATGGAAATCCATGAGAGGCTATCCTCATGATTTCATCATTGGTGATCCCTCTCAAGGTGTAACCACAAGATCCTCCACCAAAAGGCAAACCGAACCTAGCAATTTTGCTCTCTTGTCACAAATGGAGCTCAACAATGTCAAACAAGCTCTTGAAGACCCATCATGGGTCAAGGCCATGCAAGAGGAGCTTGCTCAATTTGACAAGAATAAGGTTTGGAATTTAGTACCTCATCCGGATGGTAAGAAGGTAACGGGTACTAAGTGGGTTTTCAAAAATAAACTTGGTGAGGATGGACAAGTTGTTCATAACAAGGCTAGATTAGTGGCCCAAGGTTACGATCAAGAAGAGGGAATAGATTTTGATGAGTCTTTTGCTCCGGTAGCTAGAATGGAAGCAATTAGGTTGCTTCTTGCCTATGCTGCCCATAAGGGTTTTAAAATGTTTCAAATGGATGTTAAATGTGCTTTTCTTAATGGCTTTATTGATAGAGAAGTGTATGTGGCTCAACCCCCCGGTTTTGAACATAAAGATTTTCCTAATCATGTTTTTAAACTTTCAAAGGCTCTTTATGGCCTTAGACAAGCTCCTAGAGCTTGGTATGAAAGGCTTAGTGCCTTCTTATTAGAAAATCATTTTCAAAGGGGAACCACCGACACTACTTTGTTCATTAAAGTTTCTAATGATGACATTCTTCTTGTTCAAGTTTATGTGGATGATATTGTGTTTGGATCAGCCAATGAGACCTTGTGTGAAGAGTTTGGAAAACTCATGACTAGTGAGTTTGAAATGAGTTTAATGGGAGAGCTATCCTTCTTTCTTGGCCTCCAAATTAAACAAACTCCTAGTGGTACTTTTATTCACCAAGGAAAGTATGCAAAAGAATTGATAAAGAAATTTGGCTTAGAGAATTCCAAACCAATGGGAACACCAATGCATCCTAACACTAAACTTGATAAAGATGATGATGGCCTAGATGTGGATGAAACACGGTATAGAGGAATGATTGGTTCACTAATGTATCTTACATCCTCTAGACCGGATATTGTTCAAAGTGTGGGTGTATGTTCAAGATTTCAATCTCACCCAAAAGAATCTCATTTAACGGCTGTTAAACGCATCATTAGGTACATTAAGGGAACATGTGATTATGGTTTATGGTATCCAAAATCTGATGACTTTTGTGCAGTAGGGTTTTGTGATGCAGATTATGCGGGAGATCGAGTGGATAGAAGGAGTACTTCGGGCATGTGTTGCTTCCTTGGAAGCTCGCTCAACATGTGGTCAAGCAAGAAACAAGCCACAGTGGCTCTATCCACAGCTGAAGCTGAATATATATCCGCATCTGCTTGTTGTTCGCAATTAATTTGGTTGAGAACTCAATTGGAGGATTACAAATTAAAGATCAATAGCATACCCTTATTTTGTGATAACATGAGTGCAATAAATATTTCAAAAAATCCTGTTTTGCACTCAAGAACAAAGCACATTGAAATCAAATATCATTTCATTAGAGAACATGTGCAAAAGGGTACTATTGATATTCAATTTGTAAAATCTGAAGAACAACTTGCTGATATTTTTACAAAACCCCTCTGTGAAGATAGATTCTGTTTGTTAAGAAAAAGCTTGGGAATGATTGATTTAAATAATGTTGAAAACTTGTGAATTTTTGATTCTGTCCAGTTTTATCTCGTAGGAATGGACGAGATAAAAACAAGGCGTGATGGAGGAGCTATCATTAAGGGGGAGGCTGCGCAGACTTAGCTTCTAATGGGCCCCACATAATCAAGTTTGACCCCTCATTGAACTTTTAATGATTCCTCACTTTATGATGATCAAATCTTTTGAGTGTCATTTCATATCTCATTGGAAGTAGTTAATGTCAAATCAAATCTTTCTCTCTCCAACTAATCCCTTGATTCAAGGAATCTTCTTTTCAAATTCTTGGGAAACCGCCTTGGTTAATAACCGCACATAATGACCATTAACCACTCCCATCATCTCTCTCCAATCAACATTTAATGCTTCCTTAACCTCCCTCCCATCTTCACCTTCGGCCAACCCTTCTTCTTCCACCCCCATTATCTCTCTCCCCATAATGAAAAAGAAAACCGCATCAAGAAAGAGTGGAAGAATCAATCTCTCTCAAAAATCGTTCACTCCACAAACACATACTCATATTCACATTCACTCTACATCTTCTTCCTCTCCCTCTCAATCTGCCAAACCAACACCCACCATGAGAAAGAAGATTGCGCACAAGAGTTCTGGCCGTGGCAAAAACAAGGAGCCCAGTGTTGATGAAGAGTCGTCTCAGACCTCACCCGTCCCCTCTCCACCGCCGCGATCACCAAAGAAGGCAACACCACACACATCAGGAAAAAGCTCTCAGAAGCCCAAAGGTTTCGTGTTGCATGAAACCAGGGAACCAGCGAATCTTGAGTCACTGGAGTTCAAGAACAGGTTTCACAAGCCTCATTCTCATTTTGATCCATCCAGATTCCTGACATGTGCATTTTATGAATTCCATCAAGAAATTCTGGAAAAGAGGCATATCTGTCTTTCCTACCTGGTGAACCTTGATTATCTATCAACTAAAGGAATTATCTTGCAACCTCTGTTTGATAACCTCAAGTGGACCCCTCTGCTACACATTCACAAAATGGTGTACCCAAAACTGGTTCGGCAATTTTATGCGAACCTCAGAATGATTGATGGTGCTCTTCACTCTTATGTGAAACGTGTGCATATGGTTCTGAACTCAGAAACCCTGGGTGCTGCCCTCGGGTACACGGACGAGGGACCAAAGGTATACATGAATGACAAATGGGATGATCATGTTGGGATTGGTTACAAACAGGTTCTCAGCCATATTTGTGCAAACATGTCTGGATTAGATGGCACGGTCCCTACTCATAAAGCTCTTGGACCAACCAATTCATTGCTGCATCGCATCATTACCCATATTTTAACTCCACAGAGTGGTTCTCACAATAGGGTAACTGTATCTGATTCCTTAATAATTTTTGCCCTTGTTACTTCTACTCCTATTTCATTTGCTTATCTTATGATCAGACATATGTGGGACTGTGTAAGAAGTACAAAAAAGGCTAATTTACCTTATGGAATGTTTTTCACGTGTATTTTTGAGTACTATAAGGTAGATTTAACCAATGAGTCTGTGGAGAACAAAACTTCCATGATCAAAGGTGGTGGTGCGGTAAAAGGGACAAAGAGCAAGAAACCGATGCCAATGGACAGTGACCTTGAAAGCCAGTTTGAATCTTCTAGAGCCACTGAGTCCTCAAGGGAAATCCTCACTGAATTCTCTAATATGTCCACTCTCATGATTCAATTCCATAGAGCTGCTCGAAAGCTGGCATATGAAAATGAACGTGCCTGGGGGAGATGTAAAGAGCGAGTGAGCATGATGCTGGAAAATTTGGAAAAGGACCTGGGCGCTGGCAGTGAAGAAGATGTTGCAGATTCTGATTACAATCTGTCTGATGATTAGTGTTTCTTTTATTTTACTTGATATTGGCACAAGTAGGCTCAATCCTTTTTTGTTGTATGAGCGTAACTTCAAACTCCCTGCTCTGTGATACTGTTAAACACTCATGTTATTTTGCTGTCTTGTTATTATGTTTATCCTGTGGTATTCTTCATATTTTGTGCAGGTGCCCCCCCATGATGACAAAAGGGGGAGGAAAATAAGTTTCCAAAATTGAAATTGGAAACAAAGAAAAACAGGAGATAAGAAGAATAGGAACAGAGATGAAATTTTCAAAATTGAAAATTCATGATCTCTCTTGTTCAAACGATGCATATTAGTTGATGATAATTTTTGCATTGTTCAAACTGCATTTAGGATATCATGTTTAGTTAAATTCTGATTTGGCATCTGGTTTATAATTGATTTTCTATGCCAAAATGTTGATTAATCATTGATAGACTTATTGGTTTGAAAATGTATTTTTGGCAGTTCCTGTAAATTGTTTAAAATATCAAAAACTGCCTTATTTTGCTCTACAAATATTTTCCTTCATGTTATTTTGCTCTGATATGTTGAACAGGAAAATGTTTGAATTTTTGACTGAATGTTGAGCAGAAAATCAATTATGATAACAAATGAGTTTTGATTATCACCAAACTCTGCTCATAAATCAAGCATTCAACATTCTCAAATAAATATGTTGAATAACATTGTTATTTTTGGAGCTTGATTAAAATGTTACAGGTTTATGCTTCCCTTGGTAAAAGTAGCATATATTTAGGGGGAGCCATGTAACATTCCAAAAGGGAAGAAACTCAATTCTCAAAGGGAGTACTTGTACTCTAATCTTTATTTTCTTTCCATTTCAATTTTAATAATGTTTGTCATCAAGGGGGAGATTGATGAGTTTGAAAAGCTCTAAACTAATATTTGTGATGACTAAACATTATTAATATAATTAATTGCAAAATTAATTTTGGATTTAATATTAATTAAATTAATTTTGTAATGCAGGTTTTAGTTGGGCCAGAATGAATATTATTAATACAGGCCCAAGTGAATGCTTTCTTATGTGATCAATGCTTGATCTATAAATTACCAGGAAAGCAAATGCTTTTAGTGGGCCAAAATTTCAATAGCCCAATGTGTTCTATACATGCTATGATCCAAAAAGAAAATGATGTTGGGCCAAACTGAAACCTATAGCTACCAAGCCCAATATTGATGAATGTTTCCATGCACTATCCGAATCCATGAAGCAAAGGAAATAACTAAATGCTTCCAACGGATTTCACTTCATTATTTTGAAGGATTTCAAACTTAATTAATGCATTGGAAACATAAGAAAGAGAGAGAAGATTGATTTGATGGCTGTTATGATGATACACGCTACTCTAAGCTAGGGAAGTGGAACTTTAATTTCATTTTGCCATTACCCATTAGTTTGAGTTCAAATTTCTCTCTCTTCTCTCTCTCACATTTGCTTCTCTCTTCGGTTAATACACAGGAAACCATGGAAGCTACTTGGTGCTACCTAAAGGAAAGAAAAGCAAGGTTGAAGACCATCAAGTTGATGGCACGAAAAAGAAAAAGAAAAGTATGCTGTGGCTAAGATCTGCATCACTTATGGTAAGATTTTGTGATGAGATCCTGGCTTCTTCATACCCAAAAAGAAAGAAGAAGATTCGGCCAGCAGAAAGATCTTGGAGGCGTGGCTTGTCTTCGTTTCTGATCAACCACCACAGGGAGTAGCTAGAGTGGCGAAGTGATGGTTGAAGGCAGAGATTGAAGCAGATGAAGTCATCATCATCATGAAGCATCAAGGGCCAGAAATCCATCTTGGAGAGGAAGCCAAGGATGGAGCGCTCGGATTGATGAAGAGTGGTGACCAAGGAAGGACTAGAGGTATTTGCATGTTGGTTTTTGCATGAGTTACCTCTTCTCTCTGTATGGCCGAACCGGTTTTTGTTGAAGGGAAGAAACTGAGCTCGGGTTTGGGTCTCAACTATGAAGGCTTCACTTCTCTATAAAAGAGGTGAACAGTCATGGTTTGATTCAAGGAGTAAGAATTGAGAGTGCAAGGCACAGAGTTCTTAGAGCTACCTAAGCTAGCAGTTCTCTTCTCCTTCAATGTTTTCTGTTTAGTATTTTTCTGTTTAATTTTGTCATGTCTTAAGTCTCATGGAAAAAGGCAAACAGTGAGGTTTGTATGAAAAAGCCATAGAGCGGAAAAAGGCAGAGAGTGCAAAATTAAAAGAAAAAGCCATAGATGTCTTAGAGTTCCTTTGTACATCTGTGTTGTGTTTCATGATTCTGTGGGAATCCCCTTGTAAGTTGGGTTAGCACTTTACAAGTTGTAATATGGATGATTATAGTGAAATTCCATCATTGTTGTGATGGAGACTGGATGTAGGCTGCACTGCACTTAGCAGCTGAACCAGGATATATCTGGGTGTTATCTTCTCTCTCTCTCTCCTACTTCAATTCTGTTTTTATTGTTCAAGATGCAACATCAAAAATGTCTCATGCCAAGTGACGAGACAAAATGAAAATGTCTCGTGACTAAGGACGAGATAAAACAGAAAAGTCTCATCTAAAGTCCAGCAAGTGTCAGCAAGCAAAAAGGGGCTAAGATTCAACCCCCCCTTCTCTTAGCCACTGAAACCATCAGTTTGAAATGATTGCGGCTGCGAGCTTTGATGGTTCTAAAGCGGATTCATAAGAGTTTGTCAGCTTGTTAGTACAACTCATTGAATTCTAAGAAACGAAGAAAGCTTTGATTGATTATAGTGATGTGGGATGATGGCTATGATTAACGATGATAGCAATATTATTGATGAGACGGTAAAAGTAAGGAACGAGACTGTTGGTCGGCGTTGAACGAACGACCGAGACCCTCAGGAATAGAGAAATCAGAACGCGGCAACGGAAGCGCGCAGAGTAAAAGGACCTTGGAACTGTTATGTGTTTGATATAAAGGTAGACTATGCTCGCGTACTCGTAGGGATGGATGGAATTTTCGAGGGCGAAAATTTCTGTTAGGGGGGTAGAATGTAATACCCGGTCTAACCGAAATTAATTAAATAATGAGTTAAGTAGGAGCGAATATGGTTGGAAGATTTGGCGATTGGAATTTGATGATTTAAATATGATATTTGGATTCAGTGAGTTTTTTCGAGTCGGAAGACATAGTTTTCTGCGTAAAAACGCACAGTGGAATTTTGACCGGCAGTACTGGCTGAGACCTGTCTGGTACTGCAGCTGAGAAAATTGATTATGAGTAAATAAGATTAAGAAATGAGGAATTATAATTAGGTGAGGTAGAAATATTTGAAGTGCGATTTAAAGCGCTAATCTTAAAGGTTTTGGTCCAAAATTGGGCCAACGGACAAAAATAAGTGAACTGGGCCTAAGTGGGCCCAAGACCCAACATATATAAACATTAGTTATGAGCATTTCAGCTCATTTTTACCCTAAAAGAGGAGTGTGGGGCGCTGAATTGAGAAGAGAGAAGAGAAGAGAGAAAGCCTAACTCTCTTTGATCTTCAAACCACCATAACTTGAGCTACGGAGCTCCGATTGACGAGCCGTTTGCGGCCACACGTCGCTCTTCTCATCCTCTACATTTCTATCTAAGTTTTGTGGTGAGTATTCCATTCATCTCTGCCCAGTTTTCGAAATTCCCCACTGTTACACGTTTTTGGGAAGTTAGTGTTGAAATCTTGTGATTTTGGGTGTTTAGGGATACTCCAACATGGATTCTGTTCATACCCTGACCGAGCTCTCCAAACTCGGGAAGTTCGCAGAAGGTCCGACCTCGTCCCAAAGGCCCACGCCTGAGGTCGGACCTCGGACAAATAAAGAAGAAGGCCCATCAAAAGGAACGAAGCCCAAAACCTAAAGGCCGAAAAAGGCCTAGGAAAGGCGGTTCCACAAAAGATAGAGATAAGACTCCCAAAGATAAGATAAGATAAGAATATCTTATCCAGGGAAGATCACGACCAACCACTATAAATACACTGGAGCACCCAGGTATAACTCATACTCTAATTCTACTCAATATCTGCTTGGACCCATGCTAACTTAAGCATCGGAGTGTCATTGCAGGTACCACCACCAACCGCTCGGCATACCAAGCTCGGGTCATCAATCCCCCCATCTCGGGCCTCCCTAAAGACGACCGAGCTGCGCGTTTCAGGTAACCCTCGGAACATTGGCGCCGTTGCCGGGGACCTGGAAGTCATCCCTTTACCATGGCGGACGACCCTCCCAACAATAACCACGCTACATCAGAACAAGAGGAAGAGGTTGACACCGGAGAACGACCGGATAGCCCTCTATCACCGCGCACTCCAGGAGGAAACAAACAGAATCGCCCAAAGACATCACTCCCAAACCAAGATCCCCAAAATCCCGAAAGCTCGGAAATTCCAGAAGCAGTTCGGACACAGCAAAACCGGCTGAAACAACTCGAAGAGGACGTAAAAAAGCAGAGAGAAACCGAACAAGATCTGAGGAGGGAAGCTCGCAAGCACAGAGAATTAGAAGAAAAACTACGGAAAATAGAGGCCAACCTGAAGGACCGGACGGAACGCGGCACCACCCCCGAAGGCAATCATGATCCCTTCACACGAGAGATCATGAAGGAGAAGGTACCGCGAAACTTCAAACCGCCCGATATGGACCTCTACGACGGCACCACCGATCCAAGTCACCACCTCAGCAACTTCAGAAGCAGAATGTACCTAGTCGACGCCTCCGACGCGATTCGGTGCAAAGCCTTCCCCACCACCCTCACCAAGTCGGCCATGAAGTGGTTCGACAACCTGCCACCAGGATCAATCTCCAGCTTCGAGGACCTAACCAAAAAATTCCTGACAAGGTTCTCTATTCAAAAGGACAAGACAAAACACGCCCCCAGTCTACTCGGGATCAAGCAAGGTAACCAAGAAACTCTCCGAGAATACATGGAGCGATTCAACAAAGCCTGCCTGGACATACAACACTTGCCCACTGAAGCAGCCATCATGGGACTGGCAAACGGCCTAAAAGAGGGACCGTTTAGCCAATCCCTATCCAAACGATACCCGACCTCTCTATACGAGGTGCAAGAGCGGGCAGAAAAATACATCAACATGGAGGAAACCTCCCAGCTGAGAGACTCTTCTAGAAAAGAATCAACCTACCCACTCCGAGATCAAGATCGGGAACAGAAGAGGAAAGAAGAACCCAACTCGGACAAGCCGCGGAAGTACCACAGCTACACCCCCCTCCGAGTCTCCCTAGTAGACGTCTACAGAGAAGTATGCCACACCGAAAAGATCCCACCACCCCGACCTCTAAAACACAAGAGAGCGGGGAGAGATCGATCCGAGTACTGTGAATACCACAAACTTTATGGCCATTCTACTAACGACTGCCACGACCTAAAAAATGTTATAGAAAAACTTGCCAGAGAAGGAAAACTCGACAGATACATAGCAGAGAAAGGAGAAGAGACCAAGAAGAGAAGGAGGGGAGATAACGAAGATCGGGCAGAACGAACCCCACGAACCCCTGAAAGACACGTACACATGATAAACAGAGGTTTCGCAGGCGGAGGAACATCCAGATCCGCGCGAAAAAGGCACCTCAAAGAAGTCTACCACATCCGAGAAGACAGCCCCCTGCCCGAGCTACCTATTATCTCATTTACCCGAGAAGATGCTCAAGGGATAATACCCGGGCACGACGATCCAATGGTAATCACCATTATTCTAGCAAACGCCAACTTACATCGAACCCTGATTGACCAGGGAAGCTCAGCAGATATCCTGTTCAAAGCGGCTTTCGACAAACTCGGACTTGAAGAAAAAGAGCTAAAAGCCTATCCCACCGACCTATTTGGGCTAGGGGACACCCCAATCCATCCCTTAGGATACGTCTCGCTACACACTACCTTTGGAAAAGGCGAGCAATCTAAAACATTAAGCATCGACTACATTATAGTCGACGTCACTTCAGCATACAATGCCCTCATTGGGCGACCAACCTTAAACAGACTGGCAGCTATAGTCTCGACCCCACACCTCTGTATGAAGTTCCCCACCACAAAAGGAATCGCTACCCTAAAGGGCGACCAAAAACTAGCACGGCGATGCTACAACGAAAGCCTAAGCCTAAAAGGGAAAGAGATCAACACGATAGAACTCGGACGAATCCAAGCCCGAGAAGATCTTCGACCACAACCAGAGGGAGAAACCGAAAAAGTCCAGATTGGGAGCACACCTGAAAAAATGACAAACATAGGGGCAAACCTCGAAGCGGGCCTAAAAGAGGAACTCATAACCCTCTTAAGGGAGAATTCCGACCTCTTCGCCTGGAGAGCCTCCGACATGCCAGGCATAAGCCCCGACCTGATGTGCCATAAGCTATCAGTGTACCCGGGATCCCGACCTGTCCAACAAAGACGCAGAAAGCTCGGGCCCGAACGCATGCAAGCAATAGAAGAACAAGTACAAGCACTATTAGATGCAGGGTTCATTAGGGAAGTAAAATACCCCCTATGGCTCGCAAACGTGGTCCTGGTAAAAAAGCCCAATGGAAAATGGAGAATGTGCGTCGACTACACGGATCTCAACAAAGCCTGCCCCAAAGATCCATATCCACTACCAAACATCGACGCCTTAGTAGACGCAGCCTCAGGCTATAGATATCTCTCCTTCATGGACGCATACTCAGGATACAACCAAATCCTGATGTACGGACCTGACCAAGAAAAGACCTCGTTCATAACCCCAAGGGCAAACTACTGCTACGTAGTAATGCCCTTCGGGCTGAAGAACGCAGGGGCAACCTACCAGAGGCTAATGAACAAAGTGTTCTCAGAGCACATCGGACTACAACTGGAGGTATACGTCGACGACATGCTGGTAAAGACACAGGAAGACAGAAACTTGCTGACCGACCTCGCCAGTGTCTTCGGCACCCTCAGAAAACACAACATGAGACTTAACCCGACGAAGTGCACCTTCGCCGCAGAAGCCGGAAAGTTCTTAGGCTTCATGCTGACTCAAAGGGGCATCGAAGCAAACCCGGACAAATGCCAAGCAATACTCAATATGAAGAGCCCGACATGTGTCAAAGAAGTACAACAACTGAATGGAAGGCTGGCCGCCCTATCAAGATTCTTGGCAGGATCAGCGATAAAATCACTACCTCTCTACTCACTCCTAAAGAAAGGGAAACCCTTCTCGTGGACCCCGGAGTGCGAAAAAGCCTTTCAAGAATTCAAGGAATTCCTCGGGCGGCCACCAATCCTAACCCGACCTTTAAAAGGGGAAGAACTCGTACTATACCTCTCGGTCGGACATCGGGCAGTCGCTTCAGCGCTAATACGAGAAAATGATCAAGGACAACACCCCATATACTTCGTAAGCAAGGCACTACAAGGGGCCGAATTAAACTATCAAAAAATAGAAAGATTCGCCTACGCCCTAGTACTTACAGCTCGGAGGCTCCGTCCCTACTTTCAAGCCCACACCATCAAAGTCCGGACAGACCAACCCATGAGACACATCCTGCAAAAAACAGACCTGGCAGGACGAATACTACAATGGGCGGTGGAACTGTCCGAGTTCGACCTCCACTATGAAGCCCGGACTGCCATAAAATCTCAGTATCTAGCCGACTTCATCGCAGAATACACTGAGACCCCTGGAACCCCACTCTCATGGAACCTATATGTCGACGGGTCCTCAAACAAAACGGGAAGCGGAGCCGGGGTCATACTCGAAAGCGACCAAGGAACACGGATAGAACTGTCCCTAAAATTCGAGTTCCAGGCTTCAAACAACCAAGCTGAATACGAGGCCCTACTAGCTGGTCTAAAGCTAGCCAAAGAGGTCGGAGCCCAGAGAATCACGATCTTCAGCGACTCCCAGGTCATCACATCACAAGTAAATGGAAGTTACCAGGCCAAAGACCCAACTATGAAAAAATACCTGGACCAAGCACAGGCACAATTACGCCACTTCCCAGAAATACAAATCCAGCACATACCTCGGGAACAAAATGCCCGGGCGGACGCCCTCTCAAAGCTTGCTAGCACCAAGCCCGGAGGCAACAACAGAAGTCTTCTCCAAGAAACCTTACAATCTCCCTCCGTGCCAAGAGAGGAAGAAATACTAAATATATCCAACCAACAGCAAGGATGGATGACCCCCATACTCAACTACCTGAGGTCAGGAACTCTCCCCGCCGAAAGAAAAGAAGCTAAAAGGCTTACAAAGGACGCCCAGAATTATACACTAATCCACGACGTATTATACAGAAGAGGATTCTCAAACCCCCTCCTTAGGTGCGTTCCGACCTCAGAAACAAAAGGCGTCCTCGAAGAAGTCCACGAAGGCATGTGCGGGAACCATCTCGGAGCTCGGGCACTATCCAAAAAAGTAGTCAGGGCCGGGTTCTACTGGCCGACCTTGCAAAGAGACGCAACAGAGTTTGTGAAAATATGCCCCCTGCCAAAAACACGCCAATTTTCACAAGGCACCACCCGAAGACCTTATCGGCATCACTGCGCCATGGCCCTTCGCAAAATGGGGACTCGATTTACTCGGCCCGTTCCCACAAGGACCGGGGCAAGTCAAATACCTCATAGTAGGGGTCGACTACTTCACAAAATGGATCGAAGCTGAACCCTTAGCCACCATTACGGCTCAGAAAAGCCGCAAATTCCTATACAAAAACATTGTCACAAGGTTCGGAGTCCCCTACTCCATCACAACAGACAATGGAACACAATTCACGGACACAAGTTTTCAGAAATTGGTGGCCGAACTAAAAATCAAACAGCAATTCACATCAGTGGAGCACCCACAAGCCAATGGGCAAGCAGAGGCTGCAAATAAAGTCATCTTGGCCGGGTTAAAACGAAGACTCCAAGAGACCAAAGGGGCGTGGGCCGAGGAGCTCCCCCAGGTACTATGGGCATATCGGACAACCCCACACTCTACAACGGGAGAATCACCGTTCCGACTAGCTTATGGGATGGAGGCAATGATTCCTATCGAAATAGATGAAGGGTCACCCAGAATCATCTTCTACAATGAAAAAGATAACCCGCAGGCACAAAGGGAAGAACTCGACCTCCTCCCCGAGGTCCGAGAAAGAGCCCGGATTCGAGAAGAAGCCTTAAAACGGCGAACGGCCCTCAGATACAATCAGAAAGTTATAAAGCGAAGCTTCTCCATTCACGACCTAATTCTAATCCGAAATGACATCGGAACACAAAAGTCGGGAGAAGGAAAGCTAGCCGCAAATTGGAAAGGGCCCTACAAGGTAACAGAAGTCTTAGGAACGGGCTATTACAAAGTATCCGACCTAGAAGGCAATGAGCTGCCCAGGGCCTGGCACGCCTGTAATCTAAGACGGTACTACAGCTAGAGAAATTTAACCCGAGGTGTACTCTTTTTTCCTACAAGGGTTTTTTAATGAGACACCCGGTTAAAATAAAACACTCGACCTAGTCAAGGGTAAACACTTTGTAAATATTCTTTCTTTTTTTTTACTAATCGAATTTTTCTATTTTCTTTTCTCCTTCCTCATGACGAAACAAATCCTAGAAAGTACCCCACCAAGGCGCATTAATTTATGCTCGACAAAACGCAAAAAATCATTTGTCAAGAGACCATACAAGGTCGGCAAAGATAAAGCGACGAGGTTCAAATTAATGTGAGAAGTTATAAAGTAACTCTGAAAAGGCTCAAAAAGAAAGCCAAATAAAAAGAGATTACAAAAATAACTTAAAGGGCCGACCAACGAAAAGGTCGGACCTAACAAAAGGAGGTACTCAAGGCCCGAGGTCCGAAGAAAAGCCCGGATCCAAGGAAGAAGCCTCAAAACAAAGGTTTCAAAACGCTAGCTAAAAAGTTGTTATCCAAAAAGCAACTAAAAAGCATAAAAGCGGAAACAAAAGCCAAAACGCGAACAAGGCTAAAACAAAGGTTTCAAAACGCTAGCTAAAAAGTTGTTATCCAAAAAGCAACTAAAAAGCATAAAAGCGGAAACAAAAGCCAAAACGCGAACAAGGCTAAAACAAAGGTTTCAAAACGCTAGCTAAAAAGTTGTTATCCAAAAAACAACTATAAAGCATAAAAAGCGGAACAAAAAGTCAAAAGCGCAAAAACACCGCATAATAAGCTAAAAAAAAAGTTACTACAAGTAGCTAAATAGCAGAAAGGTGTCCAAAGCGTTCACGAAAAACATCCAAAAAAGCAAAAAGAGCCCACAGGCCGGGTAAAAAGCCAAAAACAAAAGATCACAGAGGATCAAGGACCTTTCCGGTCTCCACATCAACAGAAGGCTGCGGAGGAAAAATGGAAACTGGGACTGCATCAACGACACCGTCGTCCCGGTTTAAAACCTCCACGCCAGAACCATCCCCGGCCAAAGTTGAAGCCGGGTCCGCAACCGGAACCTTGAGGTCGGACACCGGAGCCTTGGGGTCGGACACCGGAACCTCATCCTCGGCAGGGGCAGGAACAATCTTTCCCTCCACAACAATGTTATCCGTACTGAATAAGCTCAGATCCAGGTCGGGAGCAAGAACCCGGACCTGATCCCTCAAATTCACAAACATAGCATCCATACCCTTGGCCACATTATCTTCCAGCTCGTAAAAATCATCCCGAGCCGATTGCAACTTCTCCTTCGTCTCCACAAGCTCGGCATACAGCTTGGTATAGTTTTCCGTCGCCACCTTCGCCATCTCCTCAGATGTCTTCGCCGCCGCCACAGCCGCGGTAGCCCTAGTTTTCTCTTCCTCCAAAGAGATCTCCAGCTCAGTAATCCTGGCAGCCTTCAGTTGACTAATCTTATCAAGATCAGCCTGAGCCTTCTCAAGTCGGGAGCTGGTCGCACCAATGGGGGATTTCTTGAACTCCCGGGCAATAGCGGCATGAAGACTGGCCATCCGGACACAGCTCCGCGCCATATACTGAAAATGATGCTCCATAGACACATCATCAGTAGAAATAAAAGTCTGAGGAAGAATATGCTGTTCAATCCAACCAAGGGCATCAAAATCCTTGTCATTAAAACCCGCAAGCTCCTGAGAGGTCTTCTGTTTCTTGGGGAGAGGACCCGAGGTCGAAGGCGGGGAAAGGTGACCGGGCCCAGAGGTCGGAGGATCTTGAGTTATAGCTCGGAACTGAGGAGTCGGAATGGTCTTCGACCGAGTCTGAACACCCACAGTAGCCTTCTGCGGAGAAGATCGGACAGAAGCCTCAGCCTCGATATTCCGAGCAGCCGCAGACTTCTTCGACCGACGAAGAAACTTCATGGAATCCGCCTGAGAAGACATCTCTGCAGAAACAAAAAGAAAGGGATTATCACAAACAGGAATTCCACCAAAACAGGCAAAATACTAAAAGGATGAAGCTCGGAGAGGTCGGGAACTACCTAACTCGGAACTGAGAAGGCTTGGATCTCCCAACATTTTCTTCGTGTCCAAGTGAGATGCCCGACCCCATAAACTGCTCAACACACCCACAAAAGCCTGCTCCACTTCATCTAGACTCTCAAAGGTATACTTAACCGACACTACATTCTCTTGCCAACAAAGAGGAAAAGAAGGCTCCCCACTCTCATCTAGAAAGAAAGGTCGGATGTCCCCAGCAGCCCGGACCTTGAAATAATAGTTCTTAAAATCATGAAAGGACTCATCGTACAAAGTACAAAACTTCTTTCCCTGGTTAGCCCTAAAAGAGACCCAAGACACCTTCCCTCCACCCGACCCCGGTTTCGTCAATACAAACAGGTAGGAAAAAAGAGAAACAGAGGGGGAGACGCCCAAAAACTGACACAAAAGTTGGAACAGCTTTAAAAACGCCCAAGAATTTGGATGGAGTTGCGTAGGGGCAAGATTACAAGACCACAGCACCTCGGTTTCCAGGTCAGTAAAGGGAAGTCGGACACCCAGCTTAGAGAAAAAACAATCGTAAGCATAAAAGAAAAGCTTCTCGGAACTTTCTAAAGGCGGGAAGCACACTCTCTCCTCGGACTCCGGGGCTACTAGCTCATAATCCCGCTCAGACTCTCTATTCTCACAAATACTACACTCCCTACGGAACCTAACTAGATACTCAGAATCTACAACAGAAGGGACCCTTAGAGGAACAGGATCTACCCAACCAAGACCACTCGGAATCTTGGTCGACATTGCTTGAAACACCTTTCGAGACATAAAAAATCTTGCCTACAAAGAAGAATACAACAGCAAGCCAAAAATCACATAATAGGCAGACAGCAAAAAACCCATTCAGCAGAAGCAAGAAAACAAAAGTTCTTTTAGAAGAAAAATGCAGTAACCCGAAAACAAAGTACCAAGAGAAAAGAGCCCCCCCCCACATACAAACAACCAAAGCAATGGCGGCGCCTCTCTTCGGGGCAACCCCAGCATAGAAGAAAAAGAAACAAAAGCATATGTGCACAGCAAAAGTAAAGACGAGAAACAAACCTGGAAGAAAGGAAGAAGACGACGAGCTCCGATGCAAGAAGAACGAAAACAGCGGCGCAGAGGAAACCCCGAAAAACAACGCACAGAAAGAATCGGAGAAGAAGAACAGAGAGAAAGAAGGAAGATGCTCGAAAGAGAGGTGGCGAAAAACCCAGAAAAAGGGAAAGGGAACAGAATAAACAAAGAAAATGAGGAAAGGGGCAAATAAATAATGCCTTCACAGAGCCCGAACGGAAATCGAGGAGAAACGGTAAAAAGCAATAAATGCTGAAACGGCCATTTTCAAATTTTGAAAAGACGACTATGCCCGAGCTCGACCTCTCAAAAGGACGAACTCAGACAGGGGCACTGTTCATACCCTGACCGAGCTCTCCAAACTCGGGAAGTTCGCAGAAGGTCCGACCTCGTCCCAAAGGCCCACGCCTGAGGTCGGACCTCGGACAAATAAAGAAGAAGGCCCATCAAAAGGAACGAAGCCCAAAACCTAAAGGCCGAAAAAGGCCTAGGAAAGGCGGTTCCACAAAAGATAGAGATAAGACTCCCAAAGATAAGATAAGATAAGAATATCTTATCCAGGGAAGATCACGACCAACCACTATAAATACACTGGAGCACCCAGGTATAACTCATACTCTAATTCTACTCAATATCTGCTTGGACCCATGCTAACTTAAGCATCGGAGTGTCATTGCAGGTACCACCACCAACCGCTCGGCATACCAAGCTCGGGTCATCAATCCCCCCATCTCGGGCCTCCCTAAAGACGACCGAGCTGCGCGTTTCAGGTAACCCTCGGAACAGATTCTAAGTGGGTTCTATCCCTACTTCATATGGGCTGAGGTAAGAAGTGCTCAAACCCTTGTGATTTGTCATTTTTATGAGCCCTAGGTTGATGTATGTATGTGATATTGGTTATGTTAGTGTATTTGATGATCTTGGTGCACAATTAGGAGATTGGTGTTGCTTGAGGAGCTTTGGTGAGGCTTAGGGCTAAGGTTGGTGGAGACTTCTAAAGAAGAGGCTCAATTGATTTGGCTACAAGAGGTACGGTTTAAGTTTCATTTAAGTACCGTGTGATGTGATGAGAATTCCTAGGCTAGATGCCCTAGGATTAAGTTTGGATTGTGCAAATGGTTGGTGCTAATATGCATAGTTGATATGTAATGTGAATTAATGATTGGGTTGAGAATTGTGTGGCCTTGTATGCTTGGTGTATTGGGAATTTGATGTATTGGGTAATGAGTATTGATTTGTGGTTTATGCATTCAAATTGTGAAATTGGGCCGGAGGCCGTAAATTTCGGGCCGGAGGCCGGAAAGAGGTAAGGAAGGTAAGTTGATGTGTGCATTGTATGATGACACAAGTGATTGGATGAATTTCAGATAATGAATATGTGAATGATTGGGTTGGTTATTGAATAATAAGGTTTGAGGGGTTGAGGTGTGGAATTTGGTAATTTTAGGTGAAATTGTGTTGATGAGGTATGTTTAGTTTTGGTTGAGGTATGTTATGTGGTCATATATGTGATCATGACTATTGATGCCTTGATGGTATGATGATGCATGAGAGATATGTATGTTGTGATATATGTTTGAGAAATGATTAAGGTTGATTTGTGGGTGAAACCATGTGATAGTGAGTATGATATTGTTTATGTATAATGAGGATTGATTGGGAATAGTATTGTTAGAAATTGGGATGAGGAAGGATGTATGACATGTTAATGTGTTTGTAATTTAGCCATTGTGTGAAATGGGTAAAAATGGTTATATGGCGGTTTTGTGAATTGTGGTAATGTGTTAGTGTATGAGTTGAGGAGGCTTATTGTCGATTTTGATATACTTTGATCGATTTCAAAGAAAAGGGATGAAATTGGCATGTTTTGGTTGATTTTGAAAAAGGGTTGAAAATGGCTTGTTTGAAAATGGCACTTTGTGGTTTTATGAAAAATATGGTTTTTGGGCATACTTTGACGGGACATAACTTGGACTACGGATCTTTGTTTTGTGCCAAATCTTTTTAGAAATGAAATTGGATCCGGGATGTCCATGCCGTTCGAAGAACGGGTGAAAAACGATTTAAAATGAGGAAGTTATGTCCGTCGGAAGATTGGGGGTTGAATTTGTGAATTCTGCAGCTTTTAACTTAGAAATTCTTTTAGCAGAATGACCCTCCACGCGTAGGCGAACTTGGCGCGTACGCGTCGTTCTTCGAGAAGGCACCATCCACGCGAGCGCGTGGTGTGCGCGTGCGCGTCGATGCGCTGCACCCAATGCCCAGCCATTTTCCCGAGAGTTGTGCCAGAGTTGTGCCAGTTTTGTGCCTGGGGCGCAAATGCACCCACGCGTACGCGTGGCTGACGCTTACGCGTCGTCTGGCTGTGTTTCAATCCACGCGTCCGCGTGTATGACGCATACACGTCGATGAGCTTTGTGGCCATCCACGCGTGCGCGTGAAGTACGCGTGCGCGTAGCCATGTTTTCATCCCGAAGTTGATTTGTGAGTTTTAAAAGCTAAATCCCATACTTTTAAGCCTCCGATCTCACCCCTTATGTATTGAATCATTATGATATGCCTAGCTAAGAGAAAAGAGTTAGGGGATGTGGTAACTTGCGAATGAAGCAAGGGAAAAGTTGTGATCAATGATGATCAAAGATGATTATATGAGATATGGAGGATGGCAGTAGAAGTACCGTGTATGCCATGAGCCGAAGGGCTATAATTATTGATAAATGGTTGGTTCTTGATTGAACCATGAGCCGGATGGCTGAGTTATTGCCGGATACGGCGGAGCCATGTTGATAAATTGGCTAGTTCTGGATTGAACTGTGAGCCGAATGGCTGAGCTATTGCCGAGCTACGGCAAAGCCATTATGGATTATGGCTGAGTATAAAGGCATAATGATAATTGAATAATGATGAAAAATGTTGAATGTAAGCATGCTTGTGTTTTCTCTCTGGTTGTAAGGGTGACAGGGCACCGATACCCTCTAATGGCGACAGGGCGCAGATACCCTCTAATGGTGACAGGGCACATATTCCCTCTAATGATATTAATACGCAACAGAGAGACTGTGCCCGGGTTAGCTACCGGACACGTCGGGTTGGCTTGATAACCGACAGATGATATCATCAGCCATAGGGCAGGCATTCATCATTTGCATATGTTTGAATTGTTTGGGTTTGCCTATTTGTTTTGGATTTCTATATCATATATGCTATGTTACCTGATTACATGCTACATGTTCTACTTGTACCTTATTTGTGTATTACTTGTCTGTATTGCTTGTGTTTGTACAACTGAGAGATCCCTCATGATGGTGTTGGTGGATGTTGGGGGCTGTTCTTAATGAGATGAATTGATAATGCGATTGCATAATGATGATGATTTTCGAATGAGATCATTTGAGCCCCCTGGGTAGACGCAGTGATGTGATTTCACTAGCTCCAGGCGAGGGTATGATGTATTGATATAGAGTTGCTGAGGCAGAACAACTGGTGATGGTTTTGTTTATGATTCTGAGTCTGATTCGTGGAAGAATCAGCGAGTTAGAAAACATGTGTAACATGAACTAGATTTAGTATCCCCTTACGACAGATGCCTATTTATGGATTAGTGAGAATCTAGGCTGGATACTTGGTGAAAAGGAGTTTAGGATGCTTAGTGAGTTTTTATTGCAGTGCATTGTATTTATTTGGCACTTTTACCGTACTGGGAACCCATGGGCCCGGGGTTCTCATTCCGTATATATATCTTGTTTTTCAGATACAGGTTCAGGTGCTCAGAAGTGAGCTGCGGTTCGTCTGAGAGACGGCGAAGATATTTATTTCCTCTACTTTGTGTTTTCCTTAGAATCTCTCCACCTTTGTTTTGAAAAGATTATATTATGTGTTGAACTCTTTTGGAATTTGCCTATAGAGGCTCTTATGTTTCCTTTGGGAGAGATTAGGATGTATTGTTGTCAACTACTTTCATACTGTACCCTAGCCGGCCTAAACTTCGCGGGTCGCGACTAGTGGCTATTACTTATGTTATATATATCTATCCGTTATCTATCTCTTAATCTCCTTTATGCCTTGTCCGTTTATCGCTTTCGGCTTCACAGTTTAACTTTTCGTTGTCGAAACGTGAGTGATACGTCTTCGCGATTTTATTTCTACTCTTTTCAGGCTTCTCGATTAATACTCCTTTCGAAATGACCTATATTTATATATTAAAAATCCACCTGAGAGTCGTACCACCGTAATATCATTGACTTATGACTCGAGCATAAGGAATTGAATATTAGGGTGTTACACTACCTCGACAGGTGGGATTAGTCACCGTCCCTGCTAGGCGCATAGCGTCTCATAATCTCAATATCAAATAGTATTTCAGTGGTTTTTCGGAAAACATTTTCAATACATCAATGAATTATCATTGCACATTCGAGTACTCAACTCATCTCAACCACTGTCAAATCAGCAATTCCAATCCGAGTCCTCGAATCATCTTAACTACTGTCAATTTACATTTCCATTCTAAACTCAACAGTTCATCAGTTCTCATCTCATATACCAATCATTCTTCACACGCCATCAAACCATTCCTCAGTGAACCAGAAACCTAAGCCTCCATTTTCTAATTTTTCAAAACAATATCAAACTAAATCTCTTAAGTTCTTTCCCATGTTTTAATGCCCAAAATTAATCCCAAAAATCTTAAAATGGTGTCACAAAAGCTTACAATCTTGTTGAGAAGGTCAAATAGTTGATGAGCGGATAATTTATACGCATTTTGGCATTGTTTTTAGGTAGTTTTTAGTAAGTTCAAGCTACTTTTAGGGATGTTTTCATTAGTTTTTATGTTAAATTCACATTTCTGGACTTTACTATGAGTTTGTGTGTTTTTTTGTAATTTCAGGTAATTTCTGGCTGAAATTGAGGGACTTGAGCAAAACTCTGAAAAAGGCTGACAAAAGGACTGCTGATGCTGTTGGAATCTGACCTTCCTGCGCTCAAAATGGATTTTCTGGAGCTACAGAACTTCAAATGGCGCGCTCTCAATGGCGTTGGAAAGTAGACATCCAGAGCTTTCCAGCAATATATAATAGTCCATACTTTATTCGGAAATTGACGATATAACTTGGCGTTGAACGCCAAGTACATGCTGTTGTCTGGAGTTAAACGCCAGAAACACGTCATGATCCGGAGTTGAACGCCCAAAACACGTCATAACTTGGAGTTCAACTCCAAGAAAAGCCTCAGCTCGTGGATAGATCAAGCTCAGCCCAAGCATACACCAAGTGGGCCCCGAAAGTGGATTTATGCATCAATTACTTACTCATGTAAACCCTAGGAGCTAGTTTATTATAAATAGAAGTTTTTACTATCATATTATCGTCCTGGATTGTATTTTGAATCCTGTGATCACATTTTGGGGGCTAGCCATTCGGCCATACCTGAACCTTTCACTTATGTATTTTCAACGGTGGAGTTTCTGCACACCATAGATTAAGGGTGTGGAGCTCTGCTGTACCTCAAAGTTTCAATACAATTATTATTACTTTCTATTCAATTCTCTTTATTCTTATTCCAAGATATACGTTGCACAACACTTTGATGAATGTGATGATCCGTGACACTCATCATCATTCTCACCTATGAACGTGCGTGACTGACAACCACTTCCGTTCTACTTTAGGCCGGGCGCATATCTCTTAGATTCCCCAACAGAATCTTCGTGGTATAAGTTAGATAGATGGCGGCATTCATGAGGATCCGAAAAGTCTAAACCTTGTCTATGGTATTCCGAGTAGGATTCTGGGATTGAATGACTGTGACGAGCTTCAAACTCCTGAAGACTGGGCGTGATGACAAACGCAAAAGAATCAAGGGATTCTATTCCAACCTGATTGAGAATCGACAGATGATTAGCCGTGCTGTGACAGAGCATAGGACCATTTTCACTGAGAGGATGGGATGTAGCCATTGACAACGGTGATGCCCTACATACAGCTTGCCATGGAAAGGAGTAAGAAGGATTGGATGAAAGCAATAAGAAAGTAGAGATTCAAGAGGAGCACAGCATCTCCATACGCCTATCTGAAATTCCCACTATTGATTTACATAAGTATTTCTATCCTATTTTATTTTCTGTTTATTATTAATTATTCGAAAACCCATAAAACAATTTAATCTGCCTAACTGAGATTTACAGAGTGACCATAGCTTGCTTCATACCAACAATCTCTGTGGGATCGACCCTTACTCACGTAAGGTATTACTTGGATGACCCAGTACACTTGCTGGTTAGTTGAACGAGATTGTGGAAAGAAAGTGCTGAGTTAATGTTTTTGTGCCCATACCAAAGAGCCAATATTGTTTATCACAATTTCGTCCACCAATAGTTGAAAACAAAATTTAAGTTTGAGAAACATGGCGTGTGCGTCTGCACAGGGGTATGCGTGCGCACGCCCAAAGAGATTTTTAAAACGTGTGCATACGCATAGAGGTGTGCGTACGCACAGGTATCAAGTTTTGCAAATCTGTTCGCTCGCACAAGGCGTGCTCGCGCCCTCAATAGATTGCCCTTCCCAACGTGTGCATGCGCACAGGTTGTAAATGTTCATTGGGTATGTGCATGCATAGGTTTAAAATTTTGCAAGGGTGTGCGTGTGCACATACCAGAAATCACAAAATTCTGCAACTCTGCAAAATTTCAGATTTTGACACCAAACTTTGAATGATCATAACTTCCTCTTCAAAAATCCAAATTTTACAAACTTTATATCGATTTGAAGAGTTTTCAATAAGCTTTAGTTTCAAATAAATTTCAATCAATTTTGAAAATTGAGGCATAAGTTATGATCAGACAAAGTTCACCAAAAACCAACTTTTACTAAAAGTTCACAAATTACCAATTTCCCAATTTTCATAACTCAAACCAACCAAAACCACATAAAACTATTCCAAACTCCATTTTTCATCAAAATCTACCCTCTATATCATATTGTACCATCCTGACTAATTTTTCCTTCACATAACATTATTCTCAACCTCAACATCAAATGTATAACATTAAAATCAATCTTCATTCACATTTCCACCCATGTTACCATATACTCAATCTCAACATCACATATATCATTACCATTCACTTTTCAATCCACATAATCATTCATCATCATCATATCATCATCAACCATCATAATTAAACTCAAAATTATCAACCCATCATAAATCATCATGCATCATTATTCAACAACTCAACAACCATTTTAATTCAAACATATCCTATAGGTTACTAGCTTAAGTGTCCATGAATATTATATACTACATAGAGAAAACCAAAATCATACCTTGGTCGATTCTCAATATGAACCAAAAACCCAAATTGAGATTTCCACCACAATTCAAGCTATCAATGACTCCAATCAAGCACCAACAAGCTCCACAATTTCCAATAGCCACAACTTCAAGCTATAACACATAATTTACAATACCTCAACCTAGGGTTCATCATAATCAAAATTTTACAAGGGTTTAAGAGTAACTCACCTTACCCAACAGTTTTGGATGCCAAATCCAATGCTAATCAAAGGCTAGAGTGCACCTAAACACCCAAAATCACAAAATTCTACTTAATCAAAAGTCCTAAATTTTCGAAATTTTGAAGAGAAGAACTGAAAAGATTTCGTGGTTATCTCACCAATTTCTTAGATGGGTTTTGAAGAGCTCTTCGCAAGAAATGCGTGGCCGCAAACGGTACAACGATCGGAGCTTTGTAGCTAAAGATATGAGCTTGTGAAGATGGTAATGAATAGTAACCATGGGGTTTCTCTTCTCCCCCCTTTTCAGCATGCAAATGTTGTGTTTGAGTGTGTGTTGTGCTGAAAATGGATTCACTTAAGTGCTTATATATGTTGGGCTTAGGCCCAATTTGAGCCCGATCCAACCCGTGAGTGGTTTTAGCCCGTTCGACTCAACTTTGGGCCAAACCTTTAAAATTAACGCCAGATTTCTATTTCTAATATTTTTCTAAGGTTTTTTACTTTTTTCACTTTTTCTCGCGCAGTACCGGGCAAACTTGAACCGGTTCGATCGGTTCTGCTGCCGGTTTGCGGTTTTTTGCAGAAAATTCATTTTCTTACTCAGAAAAATCTACTGAGTCCAAAAATCATATTTAAATATTCAAATTCTCACTCTAATTTTTCGGGACTTAATTTGGACAATATTAATTACTTAACTAACGATTAATTAAACTCGGTTCTTACACAAAATCTGATTCGCTTTAAAGGGAAACACATCTTCAACAAAATAAACGTCACGAGAAACAAAGAAAACTTCTTTTTCCAAGTCAAATAGTTTCCATCCTTTTTGACCAAAAGGATACCCAACAAACACACATTTTCGACTATGGCTAGCAAATTTGTGCCATTGCCTATTCTGATTTTGAGCATAACACAAAGAGGCAAAAATCCGCAAGTACTCGTAACTTGGAATTGTTCCATGGAAAACCTCATACGGAGTCTTGCCCTTCAGTACTGAGGATGGCGTATGATTAATTAAATAGCCAGCAGTTAAGACACATTCTCCCGAAAATTGGATAGGAAGATTGCCTTGAAAACGTAATGATCTAGCAACATTGAGAGTATGCCGATGTTTGCGCCCCACTCGTCCATTTTGTTGCGGTGTATTAACACATGACGATTGGTGAACAATGCCTTGTTGTAGGAAGTATTGTTTTAAACACATGAATTCCGTTCCATTATCAAATCGCACCATTTTAACACATTTGTTATATTGGCATTCAACCAAAGTGAAAAATTTTTTTCAATATGATTGATACCTCAGCCTTTTCTTTCAACAAATATATCCAAACCGCTCGTGAACAATCATCCACAATACTTAAGAAATATGAAGCACCACACGAGGAGGAAATTCTATAGGGTCCCCACAAGTCACAATGGATTAAATAAAAAATATTGGAAGCTTGATAGTCATTTAAAGAAAACTTATCTCTTGTTTGTTTAGATTTTTCACAAATTTGGTATGACAAGTTTGAATCTTGTGTGCCCCGTGATACCAATGGAGCCCTTCCTTTCGTTCACATGCTCCAATCAGCATCCTCGAAGTGCGGTCATGTATGACACAAAATTTATTAGTGAATTGTACTAGACAATATTCTTCATCTGTTAATTGAGAAACTGAGAGTAAGTTGCATTTTAATTGAGGTATATAGAGAACATTTTTCAATTCAAGTCCTCCTTCAAGTATCACTGTTCCTTGCTTGCACACTATCACCTGCACTCCAAACGGTAAACTGGACACCCGCGTATAGTTTTCTTTTCACATAAATTTTTTTGGGTTCCAGTCATGTGGTTGGAAGTTCCACTATCAATGATCCATAAATAAAAAATTCTCTTACCAGTCATTTTCTCGGAGTCATTTGGGTTTTGCTTGTTTATCATATCTACCAATACTTGCCATTGTTCATTTGTTAATCCTGACATCTCACGTATCGTGTCTTCCATGTTGGTAGTATGCCTACCACTTCCATCAGTGTGTGCCACATGTGCATGCGCTGGAATTCCTCGAGTACGCGTGCCTTGTCGTCCATAGCCTTTGCCACCATCTCTTCCTTCATTCCTTGATCGATTGCTCCAATATTCTGGATATCCTACAATCTGAAAGCATCCTTTAACATCATGCCCACTTTTGCCACAGTGAGAGCATATTGTTGATTTTTGGCTAGGATCTCCTCGTCCTTTCGTCTTATTCCCTACCTGCATTGCGAGTCCCTCTCTCTTCTGATGCCTTAGCCATCGTCTTCACTCTCTCCTCTTGGACTAGCATTGTGTACACACGATTCAACAATGGCAAAGGATTGGTTGCCAGAATATTTGACCGCACTGTTCCGTAACTCACATCATCTAGGCCCATCAAAAATTGGTGGACCCTCTCTTCTTCCCTTCGCTTCTCAAGTTGAGATCCAATCCTGCACTTACATCCACCACACGTGCATTTGGAAATTTGCTCGCACTATCCTAATTCATCCCACAGTACTTTCAATTTCCCATAATACGCGTCATGGCCATTTCTTCCTGCTTACGTCTCGTCAAATATGACTTCAGTTGTTGTATTCGTAGTCCGTTCACAGCGAAAAACCGCTCTTTGATATCTTCCAGTGTCCGTGCGTTCTCTACATATGCAACGGTCGACCGTAGGCTTGGTTCGATCGTGTTCGAGATCCATGATACAATCATGGATTGCGCTATCCACCAATCCTCAAGATTAGATGCACCTTGTTCTAGTTTCATGAGAGTTCCATCGATGAATTCCTATTTTCTCCGAGTTCGAAGTGATATTTTCACAGCTCTAGCCCATTCCTTATAATTTTCTCCACGCAGCTGCACTTGCGTGATTACATTTCTTGGGTTGCCACTCGCATTGAGGTTATATGGCGAGTAAGTTTTTTTAGTTCCTTTTTATGAAGTCTCTGGTACATTTACAGAGTTCTTTCCTAATTCTGCTGCCATGGTTATGCAGCCTAGGTTTCTTTTGTGTTTGTCGGTATTAGAGTATACTCTGAAACTATGTAGAAAATTTAACCTATTTTTCTATTAGTCATGAACACATCTATATATAACTTTTGATATGAAATTATATCAAATATTTCCTATCTTAAAAAGCATAATTTACTATCCTAACAAATTAGAATGCATAATTTTTTATCCTAATAAAGATGTAAATGAGAGTATTCTTGGAGTATTATATTTATACTTAAATTATAGAAATATTATTAATATAATATTTCTATGTATATCTAAATTATCCATTAATACCTGTCTTGCAATCGTTAAGAAATTTCGAGGTCGAACTCACTCTTTTTTAAAAGAATTATATCTACTCTCTAAATTGAGATTTTGCTACAAACTTAATTCGATATATTATCGAGATTACAAAAAATCATGTGAAATAATTAGTATGATTAAAATTTTTTATTATTTTATGTAAAATTCTATTATTTTTTATATTATAAATTTATCATCTATGCAACATTACTGACATGGCACAATTACAAAAAGTAATATGGCATAAGTTTATTCTATAATAAATTTGCATTCACTTTTATATGATAATAATAAATAAATATATTTAAATACACACAATGTGTAATAACCAATATTATAATTTTTTTCTTTATAATTTTTTAGATAATTAAAAATAATAGATGAGTTTTTATTTTATAATTAGTTATGAGTTATAAAAAAATTATATAACTCTTAAAATAAAGAGTTGTATCATAATAAATTCTATGATAATAATTATAATAAAAACTTATTAGTAATTTATATTTTATATATATTAAAGTATTTGCTTTAGTAAATATTTGAATTTATAAATTATATTTTTATGGACAGTCACATGAAGAGGTAATTTTTGCATTAGTGCAAAATTATAATTAAAAATGAATAACAAAGTTCATCTTATGTTGTTTTTGAGCTGTATTGTTATATTTGATTATTTTGTACATATAACACTAAACAAATTTATAAAACAAATATAAGTATTAGTCTTCTTGCTGAATGATACTCTATAGTGTAATTTTGATCTTGTGTCAAAGTTAAAAGTAGTTAAAGAGGTTTTTGTCGGTTCTTGTGAGAGATTACAAGATCGATGAAATAATATTGTAATAGTAATAATGGTGCTGTTGATTATATATATAAATAGATAATAACAATGCACAATAATAATAATAATAATAATAATAATAATAATAATAATAATAATAATAATAGATGTATAATTGTATCTAGTCATTGCTTTATAATTGAAATACTTAATGACACGTAATAAATTCAATTAATTAAGAGTACTGATTAATGAAATATATTTATTTATAAAAAAAATTTATAACATATATGAGAGAATTTCTTCAATGAATACCATGTAACACCCTTACTATCAGTAGTCACACTTCCGGCTGCGCCACTCTGATAGCAAGGAGTATTACGACTACTTTACATACTAAATACTAAAATAGGAGCCTGTGACTCGACACTGTATCGCTGATTCCCTTGAAAACCAGAAATAAACACTTTATCTTAATAAAAATACAAACAGGCATAGATTCATATACAAGACTCCTTACATAATAACTCATAATATAATATACATATAAAACATATAAATCCTATCCCTCTTATAAATTTGTAATAACAAAGACGAGGGAATAAAATAATCTAATTAATACAACAACATATCAACCAAACGCAGTATAACTCTTTTTAACGCTTCTTCATCCGGTTCCTGAAAAGATAAAGCTGTAGGGGGTGAGAACCTAACCACACGGTCTCACCACGGAGTTTCAAAGTTGTCATAAGAAGATATTCAATAAGAAAACTATTTTCAGATTCTGTGATTATCATTGTCTTATAAATACTTCTAAAATTCAATAGCTAATCGTTTAAAACCTTTTCAAAGAGGCAGTGTTTAACATTTTCAGAAATTCAAAGTCTTTCCTTTCTCATAAGCAAATCTCAATCAGAAACCAACCACACAATCAAACAACACAGTCATTAATTCAGCACCAAGGTTCATTCTCAAATGTAGCACACCAGGACAAACACAGGCAAGGCAAACAAGGAAAGCACAAGTAGGTAGCAGTTACAGCAAGTAGTTCAAGTAGCAGTTAAGAACAGTTTAGCAATTAGGCAAACCAAAACAAGTTCAAACCCAAGCAAAGCATACAAATGCATATGATGCATGCCTGTCCTATGGCTGATGAGGCTCATCTGTCGGTTATCCAGCCAACCCGACAAGTCTGAATTGTCCTTAGACTGTCCCCCGACGTGCATCCCCAAGAGTCTATGCATAGTTTTTTCCCAAATAATCAATATTACTCAATGGGGGTAACATTCCCGGGAATTTATATAGTGCCCGGTCACACTTACGTCGTAGGGTCAACAGAGTATCGAGTTTTCAACCTGGTACACGTGGTGGCAAGCCACGGCACTTAATCCAGGGAACCTCGTATCTCAGATATTTCAAATTCATAAACCATATAAATAATTCATTCATCATTCATCAATCCATATCCATTTCCAAATTCATTCAAAAATCATATTTCAAATCAATCCTCATCATCCTTCTTTCCGTTTTGTTTACTAACAATTCTCAATCCAAAACATAACTTTTTCTTTGATAAATGAAGTATTCTTAAATCATCATTTAATGCTTAAAATTAAACCTTTTAAATAACTACTTCAAATGAAACTTCTAATTTTATAAAATTTCGGCAGCATCTCCTCTAAAACTCGGATTCTGCCACCCTTTTCGGGTCCCATCCAAACATTTCTCAAACCTTTCCAAAACCTCAATCATTTTCCAAGATTCGGCTAGTTCCAATATCAAATAATTTTCAAAGCGAATCAGTGCCCATAATAAATCTCTTTTTAAAATCAGACCAGCTCAAATACTAAATCATTTATAAAGTCACTAACTCAAAATTAAACCACTTTCAAAGCCAATTCCTTTACATCATCAAAAATAGCTTCAAACCAAGAAAAGACATTTCTCATAATAATCAACTAAATAACCTTTCAAACTAATTTCTTTTCAGCAATCACAAACTACTCAAGCAGTCAAGCAATCAGTCATTCAGTCCAGCAAACAACCACATTTAGAAGGCAATTATAATCACAGGCATATGTTCTCTCACATTAATATCTATTTATCACAACTCTGTAATATAAATTAGATTTTAAGAAAAACCCCTACCTCGACTCATCGAAACCATAACTTAAAATGCGTCAACGAAACCATTTCTCTTAACCCGAAACCAACAGCAACCGCAAACTCAGTCCCTGATCACTTCCGCAGCACTCACAGCAACTTAAAAGCGACATACGACGCTCAAAACACGACCCTACGTTACCAGAACCTCAGAGTTTATAATCAAACATAACAGAATACTAACACGGGTTTCCGAAACATAAATACTTACCAAACTAAGAAAATGAAATAGCGGCAATCGCTGAACCGGTTTGGCGGCAGCTCCGGCAGCCACCTCGAACGGCAGCGACGACCAGAACTCCGGCAACGGCGACTAAAACAAACATACAGCGATGATTAAGCTCCCAAAAATTCAAAGAAAACGAAAACCAACTTAAAACCTTACCGGCGGCAGATCTCAGTGGCGGCAGAGGTGCTCTCCAGTGGCAGGACCCGGACAGAAGCTCCGGCAGCGGCGGATCTGGCGGCGACGGCTTCTCAATGGCAACACACCCCACGATGGCAACTCCCGCGCAGCGCGTCTCTCTCTCTCTCGCGCGAACGGCGGCGACGGCGACTCCTCGCGCGGCTCTCTCCCTCGGTCTTGGTCTTCCTTGCGACGGCGATGAGTGACGCGGTGGCAGCGGCGGTCTGCGATGGCGGCGACGAGCTGGAGCACAACGGCGGCGGCTATGGACGTTACCGAGCTCGATGACAACAGCGGCCTCTTCTTCTTAGCTCGGTCCGGCTGCTCGGTGGCGGTGGCTATGGCAAGACGCGTCGGCGGCGGTCGTCCCCCTCCCTTCCTCATTCTCAGTTCAGCCCTCTTTTCTTGCTTTCCTTTCTTTTCTCTCTATCTCAGTATGTGTGGGTTTGTGTGTGTTACAGATGTGAAGGAGTTAGAAGGGTGAGGGGGTAATGGCGGCTACTGAAGGAAACATGGGAGGTATAGGTGTGTTTGTGTGTATGTGGCTGGATGGAGTAATAATAATAATAATAATAATAATAATAATAATAATGATGATGATGATTAAATCAATGGTGAAAGAAGGCTGTTAATGAAGTACGTTTCAAAAGCTACACATGATTTCTAATAAAAATTATGATATAATGTATAAATTTAAAATCTAATTTAATTCATTAAAATTATTTTTAAAAAAATATTATTTATTTATCAATTTGCTAATTGGATTTTAATTAAGTATTCCAATTTAAAATTAAAGATAATTAATTTTCTTTGTTTATAAAATTAAAGTATTAAATTCTAGAATCTCAATTATTTAACTAAATTGTATAAAATTTTTATTCTTTTATAACTGTTAATCTCTATAATTTAAATATAAAAAAATTATTCAATAATTATAAAATTAAATAAAATTTTTAATTTATTTGTCAAAACTTGATTTAATTACTTTTAATAAAAATAATTTTTCTAAAAATAAAATCTTTAATGAATAAATAAATTGAAATTAACTCATAATAATATTATTTTCGAAAATTATGGGTCTTACATCCTACCCACCTTATAAAAATTTTCGTCCTCGAAAATTAGCGTATTACAGACAATATTACATGGTTTTAGCATTTTATGAAAAAGTAAAGAACCTTAGCATTCATATTTATATAGTTTCAAATACTTTGATTATCATATGGTATAAAAATATAAAAGTAGGAGTGTGACTGCAAGACAGAAATTATAAAGCAAGCTTGACGCAAATGCTGACATAGTTCAAACATGTAATGGTAAAGCAAGGTGACGAAAGATTATAAAACAGGTTGGGCTTTAAACGATGTGCTTAACATTCACATACTAATCTCGCACCAACTTCAAATATTCAACTATTCAAATTTCAACATAACTTATTTCTACTATTCTCAACCGTACTTCATCGAACAACTCATCTGAGGGTTCTCAACTTCATCAAACACTTTGCAAATCTGTCCAGTCCCAAACCTAACATCAACAAAACTCTTTCGTGTAAAACAAAGCTCCACAGCATCCTATGGCATCGCACATTTACTAATTTTACCTTTTGCATTCACTAACCGTGTCCTAAGAACTAATGTATTACTTACCATATCTAAGATCACACGTGACATTAAAATAAGTCTCGAATCACGTAGAAGGTCACAAGATTTTAGAAAAGAACGATAAGTGACAAGAATAGTACTCATAGGATTTTGAAAGAACGAATGAGATTACAGGTAAATGAGGATACATAAGTAATGAAAATTGCCAAAAAGGAATTAATTGACAACTACAAGGATAACTCTTGAATTAAAGAAATTCGATAAGATTAATAAGAAAAAAAAACAGCGTGTTAGTCTGAAACAGATTTCAAGCTGAGTCAAAGAAGTATGAGATTTTGTAGAAATGGAATGATTAAAGACAATAGCGATGCATCACAACAGAACAATTTCGGATTACTATAAGGGTTCCTTAGCTCGTGGAGAAATATGAGGTCAACAACTGTGTTACTAGAGATCTTATCTTATTCGAAAATGTAAATAGATCAAGATATGTGTAAGGTACAGATTGTGAAGCAAAGAAATATAAATTACATCTCAAGAAAAAAAAAGGGCAAACAACACGTCAAATTACGTGGCACGATTGGAACACATAAGCCTATATGACCTGATTAAAAGGAACACTTAACATTTTCAAAAATTCAAGGATCGGTGTTGTACCGAAATAATTTTAATGTTATGTCAAGAGTATAGGATTCATGTAAGGAAGTGTAATGACCAAGACAGATGCTCATAAAGATTCAAACAGTATTTTATAAGTAAGGGACGGATGTATGGAGAGTTCGAAGAACTTTAATGGAGACTATGAGAAGAAAACAGTACATTCGTCAGAATTGAATTCAAACTAAATTTAAAGTACAAGACTCATAAGAAGGGAGTAACCAAAGTCAACGACGTCGTTTACAAAATTTAAGAAAATGTTTAGGAACGCAATTAAATGGAATGTCCACAAAAAAAATAGATGAATTTAAGAGGAAGATTATCTTACTTTGTAAAAAGAAAAGATATGAAATAAATATTTAAAGGAACTAACAAAAGTATAGATATTTGCGTTGATTCAAAACGTACCTGGGCTGAAATATATTACGTGAGGTTCATAAAATGAAAGTTATGTAAAATAGAAACAAAATCTTCCTTCAAGAATCTCAAAATATGCTTAAATATATAACCAAACAAAAATATGCATAAAATTGCGATAGGATTAGAAGGAAAATCAAGTTTTTTTACTTCAGAACTGTTCTTAAGATAAGAATAGAATATGTGAAGTTTGAAAGATGGAATTTAATTAAGCTAAGAACCAAAAGTAATTTCTCAAAAATTCATAAATATTTAGTCAATTAGAGATATGTAGTGAAATTGCAGTAAAGTTGAAAAGAATCCAAATTTGTTTCAAAAAAAAGGGATTCGAGATAAGGTCTCAAAATACATATGCTTTCAAGAACTCATGAATCAAAGCATGCTAAATTCAAAACATCTTCATCAGATTTAAAGGAGGGCATGCTATGGATACAATCAAACAAGAAAATATTGACTTGAAATTTCTTTAAAAAGGCCTAGAACCAAAATTCCAAGGGTACTCTTGAAATTGCAACCTCATAAAGATGTTCAAGGACATTGAGATGCACCTAAAAAGAGAATCAAATCGTATTTTGAATAAGAAACTTAAATCAAAAGTATTTGATAGGACCAACAAGATGAAAAATAATACAATATTTTGAAATGAGTTCAAGCTGAATCAAAGAAGCGCGAAGTTTATAGAAAAGAATATCCTAAACCCAAAACAAGGTTCACAGAACTCGAGAGTACCATTAAAAATACTTTCAAATGCATTATTCATAAAAGAATGGAAAACTTGCGAAAAATTTATTGCGCAGTCTAAAAGAAAAGGTAAGCAACAAACATTCTTTAAAAGAATAACAAAAGCTTGAACGTAGCTTTATTCCAATATAAATTTAATTTGAAGTAAACTATGCAATATTTGAAAAAGAAAAGACTTAATTTGGGTAAGGGCAAAATTATATTTTCTCAAACATTCCGAAAGGTATTCAAATACCAACTAAACAAAAGCATGCATGAAACTGCAATCTAGTTAGAAGGAAACTTGAGATAAAGTTTTGCTTATGAAAAGGAATAGAGAATGCACCGTTCAAGTAAAAGAATGCAAAGTCAATAACAACTTACACAAGAATAAACCAAAAGTTCTTAAAAAAAGATTTAAAACATGAGTGAATAGGACTCTTAAAATCACAACCCTATAAAGATATTCAAAGAGAAGTGAAATATGTAAAAAAAAGAAATCAATTCACAGAGTATGACAATTCAAACAAGTTTGCAGCTAATTTCAAAAGAATGCAATACTCTCAAGGAAAACAACTTAATTGATAACATAATCGCAAAGATTCCAATGATCACTCTGTTATTTCAAACATGTTTCAACGCACATCAAAGAGTACATGAGTTAAGAAAAAGAGTTTAAACAACATAAGGCAGAGGGCATATAAACGAAGGGATAGGGTTGGGAAATAGTCAAACTATTTTTCAAGAAAGAATTCTCTAACAAGGACTTCAAGGCACATCAAGAAGGAACAAGTCACATGTCTTCAGCAGAGTTTCGAGACACATAACAGAGTAACCTCGAACGAACTCCTAACGTTCCCAAATCCCGCGACTCGCGTTATCTATAACTCGTATATCGTCCATGATAACTCATTAGTGCTAACATATACATAATTTACTAGTGTTAAGTCGGCCAAACTTAATACCAGGAATTATGCAATGCAAGACTAATGGCATTAATCAATAGACCGTCATGTGCATAAAGCTCTAATTCTCGTTATTCAAACAAGACCTACTACATGACAGACTCTCAGAGTATGCAATTGAAACATAATCGGTCGATTCCTCAGGCTCTACAGGAAAGACCGCTCTGATACCAAAATGTAACACCCTCACTATCAGTAGTCACACTTCCGGCTGCGCCACTCTGATAGCAAGGAGTATTACGACTACTTTACATACTAAATACTAAAATAGGAGCCTGTGACTCGACACTGTATCGCTGATTCCCTTGAAAACCAGAAATAAACACTTTATCTTAATAAAAATACAAACAGGCATAGATTCATATACAAGACTCCTTACATAATAACTCATAATATATATACATATAAAACATATAAATCCTATCCCTCTTACAAATTTGTAATAACAAAGACGAGGGAATAAAATAATCTAATTAATACAACAACATATCAACCAAACGCAGTATAACTCTTCTTAACGCTTCTTCATCCGGTTCCTGAAAAGATAAAGCTGTAGGGGGTGAGAACCTAACCACACGGTCTCACCACGGAGTTTCAAAGTTGTCATAAGAAGATATTCAATAAGAAAACTATTTTCAGATTCTGTGATTATCATTGTCTTATAAATACTTCTAAAATTCAATAGCTAATCGTTTAAAACCTTTTCAAAGAGGCAGTGTTTAACATTTTCAGAAATTCAAAGTCTTTCCTTTCTCATAAGCAAATCTCAATCAGAAACCAACCACACAATCAAACAACACAGTCATTAATTCAGCACCAAGGTTCATTCTCAAATGTAGCACACCAGGACAAACACAGGCAAGGCAAACAAGGAAAGCACAAGTAGGTAGCAGTTACAGCAAGTAGTTCAAGTAGCAGTTAAGAACAGTTTAGCAATTAGGCAAACCAAAACAAGTTCAAACCCAAGCAAAGCATACAAATGCATATGATGCATGCCTGTCCTATGGCTGATGAGGCTCATCTGTCGGTTATCCAGCCAACCCGACAAGTCTGAATTGTCCTTAGACTGTCCCCCGACGTGCATCCCCAAGAGTCTATGCATAGTTTTTTCCCAAATAATCAATATTACTCAATGGGGGTAACATTCCCGGGAATTTATATAGTGCCCGGTCACACTTACGTCGTAGGGTCAACAGAGTATCGAGTTTTCAACCTGGTACACGTGGTGGCAAGCCACGGCACTTAATCCAGGAAACCTCGTATCTCAGATATTTCAAATTCATAAACCATATAAATAATTCATTCATCATTCATCAATCCATATCCATTTCCAAATTCATTCAAAAATCATATTTCAAATCAATCCTCATCATCCTTCTTTCCGTTTTGTTTACTAACAATTCTCAATCCAAAACATAACTTTTTCTTTGATAAATGAAGTATTCTTAAATCATCATTTAATGCTTAAAATTAAACCTTTTAAATAACTACTTCAAATGAAACTTCTAATTTTATAAAATTTCGGCAGCATCTCCTCTAAAACTCGGATTCTGCCACCCTTTTCGGGTCCCATCCAAACATTTCTCAAACCTTTCCAAAACCTCAATCATTTTCCAAGATTCGGCTAGTTCCAATATCAAATAATTTTCAAAGCGAATCAGTGCCCATAATAAATCTCTTTTTAAAATCAGACCAGCTCAAATACTAAATCATTTATAAAGTCACTAACTCAAAATTAAACCACTTTCAAAGCCAATTCCTTTACATCATCAAAAATAGCTTCAAACCAAGAAAAGACATTTCTCATAATAATCAACTAAATAACCTTTCAAACTAATTTCTTTTCAGCAATCACAAACTACTCAAGCAGTCAAGCAATCAGTCATTCAGTCCAGCAAACAACCACATTTAGAAGGCAATTATAATCACAGGCATATGTTCTCTCACATTAATATCTATTTATCACAACTCTGTAATATAAATTAGATTTTAAGAAAAATCCTACCTCGACTCATCGAAACCATAACTTAAAATGCGTCAACGAAACCATTTCTTTTAACCCGAAACCAACAGCAACCGCAAACTCAGTCCCTGATCACTTCCGCAGCACTCACAGCAACTTAAGAGCGACATACGACGCTCAAAACACGACCCTACGTTACCAGAACCTCAGAGTTTATAATCAAACATAACAGAATACTAACACGGGTTTCCGAAACATAAATACTTACCAAACTAAGAAAATGAAATAGCGGCAATCGCTGAACCGGTTTGGCGGCAGTCCGGCAGCCACCTCGAACGGCAGCGACGACCAGAACTCCGGCAACGGCGACTAAAACAAACATACAGCGATGATTAAGCTCCCAAAAATTCAAAGAAAACGAAAACCAACTTAAAACCTTACCGGCGGCAGATCTTAGTGGCGGCAGAGGTGCTCTCCAGTGGCAGGACCCGGACAGAAGCTCCGGCAGCGGCGGATCTGGCGGCGACGGCTTCTCAATGGCAACACACCCCACGATGGCAACTCCCGCGCAGCGCGTCTCTCTCTCTCTCGCGCGAACGGCGGCGACGGCGACTCCTCGCGCGGCTCTCTCCCTCGGTCCTGGTCTTCCTTGCGACGGCGATGAGTGACGCGGTGGCAGCGGCGGTCTGCGATGGCGGCGACGAGCTGGAGCACAACGGCGGCGGCTATGGACGTTACCGAGTTCGATGACAACAGCGGCCTCTTCTTCTTAGCTCGGTCCGGCTGCTCGGTGGCGGTGGCTATGGCAAGACGCGTCGGCGGCGGTCGTCCCCCTCCCTTCCTCATTCTCAGTTCAGCCCTCTTTTCTTGCTTTCCTTTCTTTTCTCACTATCTCAGTATGTGTGGGTTTGTGTGTGTTACAGATGTGAAGGAGTTAGAAGGGTGAGGGGGTAATGGCGGCTACTGAAGGAAACATGGGAGGTATAGGTGTGTTTGTGTGTATGTGGCTGGATGGAGTAATAATAATAATAATAATAATAATAATAATAATAATAATAATAATAATAATAATGATGATGATTAAATCAATGGTGAAAGAAGGCTGTTAATGAAGTACGTTTCAAAAGCTACACATGATTTCTAATAAAAATTATGATATAATGTATAAATTTAAAATCTAATTTAATTCATTAAAATTATTTTTAAAAAAATATTATTTATTTATCAATTTGCTAATTGGATTTTAATTAAGTATTCCAATTTAAAATTAAAGATAATTAATTTTCTTTGTTTATAAAATTAAAGTATTAAATTCTAGAATCTCAATTATTTAACTAAATTGTATAAAATTTTTATTCTTTTATAACTGTTAATCTCTATAATTTAAATATAAAAAAATTATTCAATAATTATAAAATTAAATAAAATTTTTAATTTATTTGTCAAAACTTGATTTAATTACTTTTAATAAAAATAATTTTTCTAAAAATAAAATCTTTAATGAATAAATAAATTGAAATTAACTCATAATAATATTATTTTCGAAAATTATGGTCTTACATACCACCTCTTAAAATGAATGATATGGTCTAATAAAAAGAATTTTTTTTAATAATTATCACTTATTTAAAATAATTAATATAGCACAATAAAAATCAATAATATGATGTAAGATTATCTCACAATAGTTTAATATTAATTTTTATATAATAAAAATAGATAATTTTAAAAGAAGGCCCAACTTTACTATAATTAGATGCAGCTGACTCTTCCAAATAGAATAAAGGTTGCTTTTATAGGTGGATCTAATTAACGCTAAGTGGTGTTTTTTTTATAGGGCTGCTTAAACTATTTTTAATAGAAAATTTATCTTAATCTCTATTTATAATCTATTTGATGAGTTTGAAAACTCTAAATTAATATTTGTGATGACTAAATATTAATAATTTAATTAATTACAAAAATATTAATGGGCTGACTAAATTAATTTTTGCAAATACAGGTTTTGTTTGGGTCGAAAGATATTTGCTAGCCCAAGACACATTCAGCAGTGATATAAAGTTTTATCAATCACTATGGTTGAATTGATTATCATGTTATATGGGTCAGGATGGATTTTGTTGTTGCAAGACCAAATCAAAATCTATAGCCGTGTTGAATGTTTCCTACTTTATTGGGGCTGAATTATTATGGGCCAAATTGATCTATTATTGTTACAAGCCCAAGACTCTGGTAGTTGCCCCAATGCATGATCTGAAAAATAATCCATCAGGAAAGCAAATGTTATCATTTGCCTTGTGTCTTCCAACGAATCCCATTCTTTTTCTTAGGATGGATTTCAAATTTAATTTGTTAGCATTGGAAACATGAGAGAGATTATCATTGTTATGATTGATGGCATTGAAAGCTACACGCTTCTCAGGGAAGTAAAAGCAACTTTTACCAATTAATTTGTTTAACTCATTTAATTGCTTACCTTTCAAGTTATTTCTTCTCTCTCATCTCTTTCTTCTCTTCGGTCACTTCAATAGAAATTATGGAAGTCATGGAAGCTACTTTGAGCTACCGAAAAGAAGAAAAGGCACGTCTAAAGACCATCATGATGATGGCAAGAAAACATAAAAAAAGTAGTGGCTAAGATCTTCAACCATGAATGGTAAGATATGGTGATAAGATCTTGGCTTTTTCATACCAAAAATGGTAGAAGGAGATTCGGCAAGCAAGGAAGACATTCTTAGAGGCATGGCTTGTCTCTGATTATACTCAACCACCACAGAAGGTAGCTAGGGTGGCTACGTGATGAAAAAGGCAGAGATTAGAGCAGATGAAGCCATCATCATCATGAAGCATCAAGGGCCAGAAATCCATCTTGGAGAGCAAGCCAAGGATGGAGCGCTCGGGTTAATGAAGTCTGATGACCAAGGAAGAACTAGAGGTATTTGCATGTTGGGTTTTGCATGAGTTACCTCTTCTCTCTCTTTGGCCGAACCGGTTATGTATGAAGGAAAAGAAGTTAAGCTTGGTTTTTGTTTTGACTGTGAAGACTTCTCCTCTCTATAAAAGGGGTGAACAGTCACGGTTTGATTCAAGGAGTTAGAAGTAAGCAGTGAGAGTGTAAGGCACAGAAATCTCATATCTACCTAAGCTTACAGATTTTCTTCTCCTTCAATGTATTCTATTTTGTATTTTTTTGTTTAATTTTGTCATGTCTTGAGTCTCATAGAAAAAGGCAAACAGTGAGGTTTGTATGAAAAAAGCCATAGAGCGGAAAAAGGCAGAGAGTGCAAAATTAAAAGAAAAAACCATAGATGTCCTTAGAGTTCATTTGTTCATCTATGCTGTGTTTCATGATTCTGTGGGAATCTCCTTGTAAGCTGGGTTAGCACTTTACAGTTTGTAATCAGAATGATTATAGTGAAATTCCATCATTGTTGTGATGGAGACTGGATGTAGGCTACACTGCACTTAGCAGCTGAACCAGGATATATTTGGGTGTAATTTTCTCTCTCTTCTACTCCATTTCTGTTTCTACTGCACAGGAGCCAAAACCAAAAATATCTCGTGCCAAGTGACGAGACAAAAATAAAAGTCTCGTGGCTAGGGACGAGACAAAAATAAAAAAGTCTCCTCAAAGACCAGAAAGTGTAATCAAGAAAAAGGGGGCTAAGATTCAACCCCCTTCTCTTAGCCACTGAAAACCATCACTATTTATCATAAAAAATAATTTTATATTATTTTTTATATTTTAAATAATAAATAAAAATTTAAAGTATTTTTTTTTCAATTAAAAAATGAAATTTAATTTTTATTATAATTTTACTTAATTAATTAATAAAAATAATTAAAATTAATATAATAATTATTTTTTTTACAATAATATTTTTAAAATGTATAAATTAAAAAATAATTTACTATTATAAAAAGAATTAATATTAAAAAGCTAATAACTTCATATATAACAATAATACATTATTTAATTCAAGCTTAAATTAATTTGCAACATTACTTAATATAAAGAAAAATATAGTTAAATCTTATAGTTGACGACGCACATTATGAAATTGTCATGTGTTTAATTAAGTCCTCTTTCAATTGTCAATGATGCTGCTTATTCTAAAGTTGGACATTTCTTTCAAGAAATTAATGATATGATGCAAAGTCTTACTCTTTCAATTGAAATTGTGATAAGCCATTTTCGACATCGTCATATTTTAGATCTTGAGCATAATTTTTTGTATAAGTATCTCTTTCATCCTCAACAATCATATTATGCAATATAAGTTCTCATTATGTTTGCAAGCTTATTTTTTCAAAAGCGGGCTAAACCACATATAATTGCAAAGCGTATTTGCAACACTCCGAATGCTCGCTCCACGTCTTTTCTTTGTCATTCTTGGTATTGTACAAATAACTTGTATTTTTTTTCTTGTGGTTTTGATATTGATTTGATAAATGTGGTCCATTCAAGATATATATCATCCATTAAATAGTATCTCATAGTATAATTATTACCATTGATAGTGTGATTTACCTCCAGAGTACGATCATTTAGAATATCATTGAACATTGGTGAATGATCTAATACGTTGATATCATTATTTGAACCAGAAATTTCAAAAAATAAATGTCATAACCAATAGTCTGAAGATGATACAACCTCAAGTATTATAGTTACAACCATGATAACCACTCATGTACATACCTTTTCACGTCTTGAGACAGTTTTTTATTGCCAATTCATGCAATCGATGCTACCCAACATATGCCAAGAAAGCCACGAGCCTCCACCATTTGTAGGAAGCATTGTACATCATTTGAATTTGGTTTTCGCAAATATTCATCATCAAATACCGAAATGACACCTTCAACAAATTTTTCTAAGCATTTAATTGTGGTACTCTCGTCTATGCGCACATAATCATCAACAACATCAGCTGCTAGCCATATACTAACATCCATATTGTAGCAGTGCATTTTTACAGTAGTGACAAGCTTCTTCTTCCAGTAGCATCGACCCTCCATTGGAAATATGGATAGGCATTTGAGAGGGTGTTTACTACCCAAAGAAACAAATGTCTTCTCATTTAAAACCTCCATTAGAAGATGTTAGCATTATACACCGACTCATCTGTAAAGTAATCTTTGAAAAGACAATTATGTCCTGCTTCTCAATCTCTGATGATCCATTTACGAGGAGTTGGAAAAGAATTTTTCTCAATGTCTTCTTTCTCTGAATCATCAAACAAACACTCATCAATCTAATTATCCATGAGTGTGTTATCTTGCCTTCTTCTTTTATTATATAAAGCCTGATTAAATATATCATCAAAATTTTTAGCTGATTCTTTAAATATAATATTTAATATTCTTTTGAGGTGAGAAACTAGCTTTGAAATGAAGTTTGTGATTGTAAATATTTGATAATTGATATTTATAAGTGTATTCGTAATAAGTAGCTACTTTTCAACGGCTAGTTTTTTCTTGCCTAATTTTGAAACGGCTAATTTTGTAACGGTTACTTTCATAAACAATAATGCATAATAATATTGACTAATTTTAAAAGTTACATCACAAATAAATAAAACATACTACATCCTAAAATGGAATAAAACAAAGTACATCACGTTCGATAATACATAATAAAAATAAAATAGACTACTTAACTCTATGAATACAAGGAACCATTAAGTAAACTACTTATTAATTATTTTCTCACATGCAATCTCATGAAGAGTTCGTCATTTTTCACTCATTGTATACGTGTCAACTTTAAGTATTTGCATATCCATTTTTCTTTTCCTTTTCTTAACCATCCTTTCCATTTTTCTTTGCATTTATCTCCATTTCTTTAATATACCTCTAAATTTGTAATTCTTGTTCATTCATCACCAATTGAATTTGTAACTCCTTTTATTTGATTGCCATAATCTTTTCTCTATATTCCCTCTCCTCTTCTCTTTTCTTTTCTCTATCCATTAGTTTTTTTTCCTAACATTTTTAATATCTTCTATGAGAGATAATTTCTTAACAACCGATAATTTTTTTTTGTTAAAATCTTCAAATATTTGTGCTTTTTCCTTACTATTTTTCTTGATTTTCTTTGATCTTTGTGGGCAAAAAGGAGAGTCTACACCAATTTTTTCAGCTAATAATGTTTTTGGATTTGATGATGATAAATATGCTTCAGTTGCATTGGCCTTGGTTCTCTTTAAGCCTTCACTTTGTGTTGGTACTTGACTTCTCTATTTTTGTTCCAAACAAAATATATTCTAATGCCTCTCGAAAGTGAATTTTTTACTATAATTTGTTGAATAAAGTTTATAGGCTAATCCCTTTATATCAATAGCGTTCAAATTACTCCTTGTGTTTTGACTAGCTTAATCATAGCAATCAGTAAATTGTACAATTACGATGTCTTGTTGATCTTATACCATCATTTCTTACATGCAACTATCTCTCTTTTTATGTCAGTGCTAAATTCTATGCAATAGTCGTGAATTCAATTTCAAATTATTTTTTAGTCGGTACCAACTATATATAGGTTTAGTTGAAACATTCAACCATGCATTGATTAACATCTCATCCTCTTCCCATTACCAGTGTTAAATACTATCTTGCCACGATTTTTATTTTCATCATCATTGGGGTCGATAATATCTAATCCACGAGGGTTGACAAAATCAAAATGTTACAAATTCGGACTAGATTGTATCAGAGTTTGAAGGGATGGGTTAGAAGAGTCACCAACACGAGATGAGTCATGTCCCAATGCATTGAATTGAGTTGGAGACGATAAGGATGTTGGAGTAACATTTTCAATAGAAGAGTTAAATATGGATGAAAATGAATAATGTGGTGTTTTTAACTTTTGATTATGTGGTTGGAAAATAAGAAATTGATTATTATAAGAAACTTGAAAATTGAAATTAAAAAGATTTTGTGGATTTGGATTTTGAAATGTATTTGTTAGTGTGAAGTTTTGATTTAGAATTTGAGAGTTTAAAGTTTGATATTGTTAGATATTTAGAATTTAAAAAATATATATAAATAATTAAAAAACAATTAAATTAATTTAGATCTATTTTTTAACAAAAAATAATACTAATAAAACTTTAATTTTTTAAATTTAAAAAAAAATAAAAAAAATAGAAAAAATGATAACAATAAAAATGTAGGTAAGTAATATATATAAAATAATAAAATATTAATTTATTAATAATAGTAATAATAATATAATAACAGTTTTATATATATATATGCAACTGTCCTTTCCTTTTTTATTAATATATATGTAAAGTATAATATATATCATCAATGTTAATATATATGTAACGTATAACTTATTAATATATACATAATATATATTTATATTTTTTTTTATTAATTTATCACATGTTGAAATTTTATTAGATGAGCAAAATTTTTTTTTAGAGGGACTCTTTTTTAAAGCAAGAGAAAGAGTCTCTTCTAATTTTTTACTCCAATGCATAATTTTTCTTTCTTTCTGACAGCACAGTGAATGAAGATCCAAAATTTTAACCGTTAAAGATGTTCTTACTGATATATAAACTGCCATCGAAATATTTCATAGCAGAATTAAGTTACTATATCACTATTTGCTTGCAATGCAAAATCTCTCAAATTGGATACATTTGCCAAAAAAATAAAATAAAATTCTAATTGTACTAAAAAATTGATAAAAAAATACATTATAATAAAAATTTATATAAAAATATTCTAATTATTTTAACAAAGTCGTGAATTTCAAATTTACTAAAACCTAATTTTATAATATAAAACACATAACAAAATAGCTAATAAATAGAATTTAAAATTTAAAATTTAGAATTTAAGATTTAAAAAAAATTATATTTTTTGTGAGAGACTATTATTAAAAATTTTGGTGAGAAAATTATTTATCTCAAATCAATTGCTGAGGAATATGTTAGCACCTAATGTGTTAATAAGTAAAATTTTTTATTGTTAAATTACAGCCTCGATTCAAATCGAAAGAAGAGTTTTATGAGTGAATTATGGTTGATTACATAATTATATATTTAAATCAAATAATTACAGCCTCGATTCAAATCGGAACTTTTGAAAAATTTTAATTTAAACTAATTTTAAATTATATATTTATTTATAATTTTAATTTTAAAAATTATTTTAATAAAAATAACTAAAGGTAATTTTGATTAATTAAATTTAAAATAAATTAAGATTTTATTTAAATTCTATAATTATGAATTATTTTTTTATTTATGATTTAAAGTTTTAAAAATTCAAAAATAATGTGGTTTGGCTATTTAAGTAAAATTTTATCCAATTTTATAATTATTAAGTTATTTTCGATATTTAAAATATAAGTTGGTAGTTATGAATTAATAAGAATTTTATATGATTTGATTTTAGATAATTTATATTTATATCATTTAATACTTTAAATTTTAAAGATAAAAAAATTAATCTTATTATTTTATAATTTTAATTAGAGTATTTGATTCCAAATAAAATAGTATTTTGATATAACAAATAATATTTTAGAATAATTTTAAGGATTCAATTAGTTTCAAATTAAACCCCAAAATTTTCAATTCCATACAGAAATTCTAATCCTAATTAAACTACAATTTTTTCCTTTACCCCAAATAAAATCCTAGTCGTTAGTCGTTACTCTTCTTTTTTCCATCAGCAAACACACACAAAAAACAACACAACACACATGCAGCTTCAGCTGAAAGGAAAATAAAGAAAAAAAAGAAAGGGAAAGAAGAAAGGGGCCGCGGGAAGAGGGGGAAGAAGAAGAGGGAGGCGGTGCGGTGGGTGTCACTGCCACCACCGCCGCTGCTGTTGCAGAGGAAGAGAGGAGATCCGAGAGAGAAGGAGAGCGCCGGCAGAGGAGGAAGGAACTTGTGCCAGCCTCACGAACCACCGCTGCGTCCCGTCTACTGTCGTCTTCGCGGGTTCCTGTCGCTGCCGTCATCCTCGCCGTGAAGCCCGTTGCCGTGCTGTCGCTGTCCGTGCCGCCGTCGTCGCCGAAGAGAGCCAGCATCGCCGTCGTCCATGGGTGAAGCAGAGAAGAGAGATCCACGAGGAAGGAAGGACCACGACCCGTTCAGCCGATGCGCCCAGTCACCGGTGCCGCCTTCGTCTGAACCGCCGCCAGATCCGCCGCTGCCAAAGCTTCTAGCTGCGCCTTTGTAGCCAGAGAATGCCGTTGCCGCTGCTGAGATACACTGCCGGTAAGAGTTTTAAGTTGGTTTTCATTTCCTTTGAGTTTTCAAGAGCTTTATCATCGCTACATGTTTGTTATAGTCGCCGTCGTCGGAGTTCTGGTTGCCGCAGTCGCTCGAGGTGGCTGCCGGGGCAGCTGCCAAACCGGTTCAGCGACCGCCGCTGCTTTGTTTTCTTATTACAGTAAGTGTTTATGTTTCGCAAAACCCTGTGTTAGTATTCTGTTATGTTTGGTTATAAACTCTGAGGTTCTGGTAATGTAGGAGCCTTTTCTATAAACTAATTTATTTTAAATTAGAATTGTTATAAATAGATATGATGTGCGAAATATATTTCTGGTGATTATGTAAGTCTTATAAATTGTCTGATTTGTCTTGGATGAATATAATTATCTGTTGGATTGAAATAATGTCTGATTTTGTTAAAATTGAGGTTTCTGATTGTTTTGAATTGAAATGATTTTAATATTTGAAAGTTTGAATTTTACTTATTGGAAACTGATTTGATCTTGAACCCGTTGGAAAGGGTTGAGAATTGGTTTGGTTGGGACCTGAAAAGGATGGCAAAGTCTAAGTTTTAGGGGAGATGCTGCCAAAATTTCTATAAAATCCGAGACTTTGTTTGAAATGTTATTTTAAAAATAATGAATTATGCTTTAAATTAAATTATTGACAAATGAATTATGTTTAAACTTATTTTATTAAGAAAATTATTATATTTTGGATGTGATTTATTTAAGAAAAGAATTATGTTTTGAAATTGATTAAAAGATAAAGATTCTTATACTTTGGAATTTGATTTAAGTAAACAGATTTGGAGGAGTTTTAGTGGATTTCAAAGAAACTTGAATTTCGATTAACTAATTTCACTTCACGACGATTTAGAAAAAATTTGAAGTATTCTTTGAAATTTTGATTTAACAAAACTAAAATAATTTTCGAGCCCTTTGGAAACGCAACAGATCTTAGAATGAAATTAAAATTGGTTTTCAGAAAGCGCCATCCACGCGTGCACGTGATGTGCGCGGGCGTGCCGAATGTGTTGCACCCAATGCTCAGCCATTTTCCAGAGAGTTGTGCCAGAACTGTGCCAGTTTTGTGCCTGGGGCACGAGAGCATCCACGCGTACGCGTGGTTGACGCGTGCGCGTCGATTGGCTAAATTTCAATCCACGCGTTAGCGTGCATGACGCATACGAGTCGATGAGTTTCGTGGCCATCTACGCGTGCGCGTGGAATGCACGTACGCGTGGCCCTGTTTTCATCCCAAAGTTGATTTTTCTGTTTTAAAAGCCAAATCTCATACTTCTAAGCCTCCGATCTCACCACTTATGTCTTAAATCATTATGATATGCCTAACTATTAGAAAAGGAGCTAGGGGATGTGGTAACTTGCGAGTGAAGCAAGTGAAAAATGAATGATCTATGAGGATCAAAGATGATTATGTGAGATGCGGAGGATGGTGGTGGAAGTGCTTGTTATGCCATGGGCCGAAGGGCCGTAATTGTTAATGAAATGGCTGGTTATGGATTTAACCGTGAGCTGAATGGCTGGTTATGAATTTAACCGTGAGCCGGATGGCTAGATTATTGCCGTGTTACGGTGGAGCCATGATTATGGCTAAGTATAAATGCATATATGCTGTTGAATGAATTGTGAATGTTGCACTTCCACTGTTGGAGATGAGAGTTTCCCTGGAAGGAAGCAGTGGCTAGCCACCACGTGCTCCAGGTTGAGACTCGAAGCTCTTTTGATCCTATGTTGTCAGGGTGGCCGGGCACTGTGAAAGCCCCGGATGAGCTCACCCCCATAAATATTTACCAGTGAGGGTGATGGATATGGATCATGATTATGATCAAGTTTATATTGAGTATAACTCGAGTTGGGGAGACACGACAGAGGGACAGTCCAATAGTTAGCTACCAGGACTTGTCGGGTTGGCTCTATAACCGACAGATGAAATCATTAGCCACTAGGGACAGGCATTCATCATATGCATACTATATGAATTGTTTGAGATTGCCTAATTGACTGTATATTACTTGCTAATTGTCTAAATGCATTATTTGTTCCTATTTGTATATTTCTTGTTTGATATAACTGTGTTTGCTGCATTATACTCCTGCTGGTGGTTGGGAGGTGTGAAGGAATTGGAAAGGGAAGTATTAGTTAGACTGAAGAATCTTTAGTCAGTCGCCACATATGGTTTAGCTTGTTTATAAGCTTTGAATTATCTGGAGGAAGTTCTAGGATTGCCTTCGGCTTTCCTCTATTATTATGTATTATATATGTGGAAGCTGTTACCATGCTGGGGACCTCTGGTTCTCACCCATGCGGATTTTGTGATTTTCAGATGCAGGACGTGAGGTTTCTCGCTGAGACCTGCTGGAGACTTCTGGATTTGCGAAGATCCTTTGTTCTTGGGGACTCTGTTTAGTTTTTATGTTTTGCTTAGATACTTTTATCTCCATTAAATAATACAAACTGTGATGACTCCTCTTATGGGAGATTTTGGAGAATAGGTTTCTGTATTTATGTCCCTTTGGGTTTCGTTTGGGGTTTTCCTTATTTTATCATATGTATATATTGCTATGCTCGGACCGGTTATCTTCGCAGCCGGATTTTGAGTCTTGATATTCCTGTTTTTGACACTCCTTTGTATATATATAATCTCGCGTTGGTTTAACCTTATTCGCTACGTTATCGATCGGAGTATTGCGCTTTTGAGTTGCGATCTTTATTTACCCCTTTTTCTGCAAAGGCTCCTAGTTATAATCAATCATTCATACTACTATACGTACTAAATTTTTATTTTAGAGGTCGTAATACCTTGCCATCTCTGAATTATGACTTAAGCATAAGACTCTATATGGTAGGGTGTTACATTATGGTATCAGAGCAGTTCGTTCCTATCGAGCCTGAGGGACGGACTGACGATGCTTCTGTGCATTCTCTGTATGTGTGTTATGTGCTATTAGTATATCTGCTTGATATAATTGGCATAAATATTCATGAGCATGCATTTGGGACTTGAAGCATTAAACTTCCGATATTGAGACTGATCAACTTAATATCGATTGTTTGGTGTGTATAGGAACCAGATGGCGCCTCGTGGACGCGGTAGAAGCCGTGGTAGAGGCCGTGGAAGAGGTCGTACTAATGCTCGTGCGCCGGATAATAACCCTAATGACCCAGTGAACTTTATGGCTGCGTTGGAGAACATGGCTGCTGCTATGCAAGCCACTGCTGAGGCTCTTGGTCAACAGATGAACAACCATGGTAATGATGGAGGTGGAGTTCAGGGCCCGATGACACTGGCAAACTTCTTGAAGGTTAATCCACCCAAGTTCAAGGGAACTACTAGCCCGACTGAGGCTGATACATGGTTTCAGGCTATAGAGCGAGCACTGCAAGCACAAGTGGTACCTGAAGGATAGCGTGTCGAGTTTGCTACCTATATGCTCACCGGTGAAGCGTCGCATTGGTGGCAAGGTATCCGACGTCTTCTACAGCAGGGTGATGACTATATCACCTGGAATGTCTTCCAAGAGGAGTTCTATAAGAAGTACTTTCCGACTTCTGCCAGGACGGCTAAGGAACTTGAATTACTACAGCTGAAGCAGGGTACTATGTCCGTATCTGAGTATACTGACAAGTTTGAAGAGCTGTTCAGGTTCTCTCGTATGTGACAAGGGACTCTGGTGGAATATGAGGAATGAAAGTGTGTTAAGTATGAAGGAGTACTTCGGAGCGATATTTTCAGTTCAATGGGACCAATGGAGATTAGGACTTTCTCCGAATTGGTGAACAAGTGTAGGGTTGCTGAAGAGTGTGTGAAGAGGGCAACCGTTGAGAAAGGGAGTCGCAAAGGATCATTCCCACAGAACCGAGGGAAGAACTTTGCACCTAGAGGTCCGCTTTTCAAGAGGGAAAGTTCTTTTAGGAGGCCCAACAACAACAACTTCCAAGGGAAAAGGTTTGGGAAGCAACCACAGAATGAGCAAGCTTGTGCTAGGTGTGGAAGTCCCCATCCGGGAGCCCCGTGTATGGCCGGATGGGGTTTGTGCTATTACTATAGTAAGGTGGGACATAAGGTCCCAAACTGTCTAGAGAAGCAGAAACAAGGTGCTGGAAAAGCACAACAGACTGGTCGGATGTTCACCACCTCAGCTATAGATGTCGTGGAATCTGAGACACTCATCCGAGGTAACTGTGAAATGGCTTGTCAAACTTTAAATGCTTTATTTGATTCGGGAGCATCACATTCATTCATTGCATTTGAGAAAGACCATGAGTTAGGATTGAAGATTATAACCTTAGGTTATGATCTAAGAGTCTATAACGCTACCCATGAAGCCATGGTGACTAGGCTAGGATGCCCGAAAGTTTCGTTTAGGTTCAAGCAGCGTGATTTTGTCCATAATTTAATCTGCTTACCGATGATCGGTCTTGATCTTATCTTGGGATTGGACCGGTTATCTAAGAACCATGTCCTGCTTGATTGTTCTACAAAGTCGGTGTACTTTATGCCAGAAGATACAGAAGGGCCGGTCGTGGTGAATAATTATTACTTGAATTCGATGATGGTGAACTGTCCTGGAATCGAATGTCAGGGTATCCTATTGTTAACCGCGGGCGTTTCGGGTGATGATCAAAGATTGGAAGCAACCAACCACCGTAACAGAGATAAGGAGTTTTCTGGGCTTAGCTGGCTATTACCGAAGGTTTATCAAGGGCTTTTCACAGATAGCTTTGCCAATGACAAAGTTAACCCGCAAAGACACTCCGTTTGTTTGGACTCCTGAGTGCGAGGAGAGCTTTCAGACATTGAAGAAAAAGTTGACCACTGCACCTGTGTTAGTCTTACCTGAGCCGAACGAGCCATTTGAGGTGTACTGTGATGCCTCATTGAAGGGTCTAGGGTGCGTGCTGATGCAGCACCATAATGTGGTGGCGTATGCCTCACGACAGTTGAGACCTCACGAAGTTAGTTACTGATGAGCGGATAATTTGTACGCTTTTTGGCATTGTTTTTAGTATGTTTTTAGTGTGTTTTAGTTAGTTTTTAGTATATTTTTATTAGTTTTTAATTAAAATTCACTTTTCTGGACTTTACTATGAGTTTGTGTGTTTTTCTGTGATTTCAGGTATTTTCTGGCTGAAATTGAGGAACCTGAGCAAAAATCTGATTCAGAGACTGAAAAGGACTGCAGATGCTGTTGGATTCTGACCTCCCTGCACTCGAAGTGGATTTTCTGGAGCTACAGAAGCCCAATTGGCGCACTCTCAACGGCGTTGGAAAGTAGACATCCGGGGCTTTCCAGCAATGGATAATAGTCTATACTTTGCCCGAGATTTGATGGCCCAAACTGGCGTTCCAAATCAGCTCAAGAATGCCCGGCGTTAAACGCCGGAACTGGCACAAGAATGGGAGTTAAACGCCCAAACTGGCAAAAAAGCTGGCGTTTAACTCCAAGAAGAGTCTCTACACGAAAATGCTTCAAATGCTCAGCCCAAGCACAAACCAAGTGGGCCCGGAAGTGGATTTTTATGTCATTTACTCATCTTTGTAAACCTTAAGCTACTAGTTCTCTATAAGTAGGACCTTTTGCTATTGTATTTTCATCTTTCAATCTTAGAATCTGTTGATCATGTTTTTATGATTGAACCCTCTTTGGGAGGCTGGCCATTCGGCCATGCCTAGACCTTGTTCTTATGTATTTTCAACGGTGGAGTTTCTACACACCATAGATTAAGGTGTGGAGCTCTGCTGTACCTCGAGTATTAATGAAATTACTATTGTTCTTCTATTCAATTCAGCTTGTTCTTATTCCAAGATACTCATTCGCTCTCAAGAACTTGATGAATGTGATGATTATGTGACGCTCATCATCATTCTCACTTATGAACGCGTGCCTGACAACCATTCCCGTTCTACAAGCAAACAAGGCTTGAATGTTTATCTCTTGGATTCTTTAATTGGAATCTTCGTGGTATAAGCTAGAATTGATGGCGGTATTCAAGAGAATCCGGAAGGTCTAAACCTTGTCTGTGGTATTCTGAGTAGGATTTAATGATTGAATGACTGTGACGAGCTTCAAACTCGCGATTGTGGGGCGTTAGTGACAGACGTAAAAGAATCACTGGATTCTATTCCGACATGATCGAGAACCGACAGCTGGATAGCCGTGCCGTGACAGGGTGCGTTGAACATTTCCATTGAGAGGACGGGACTGTAGCCATTGACAACGGTGATGCCCAACATACAGCTTGCCATGGAAAGGAGTAAGAAGGATTGGATGAAGACAGTAGGAAAGTAGAGAGACGGAAGGGACAAAGCATCTCCATTCGCTTATCTGAAGTTCTCACCAATGAATTACATAAGTATCTCTATCTTTATCTTTATGTTTTAGTCATATATCATCCATAACCATTTGAGTCTGCCTGACTGAGATTTACAAGGTGACCATAGCTTGCTTCATACCAACAATCTCCGTGGGATCGACCCTTACTCGCGTAAGGTTTATACTTGGACGACCCAGTGCACTTGCTGGTTAGTTGTGCGAGGTTGTGTTTATGCCATGGTATTGAGCACCAAGTTTTTGGATTCATTACCGGGGATTATTTGAGTTGTGAAAAGTAGTGATCACAATTTCGTGCACCAAGTTTTTGGCGCCGTTGCCGGGGATTGTTTCGAGTATGGACAACTGACGGTTCATCTTGTTGCTTAAATTAGGTATTTTTCAGAGTTCTTAAGAATGAATTCTAGTGTTTCAAGGTGATGATCTTATCATCACCAAAGCTGATTGATTCTCATCAATTTAGCTCTTGAATTCAATGTCCTGCTGAAGCTTGGCTACCCATGTCTAATTCCTTTAGACTAAAGCTTTAGACTAACATTGCATGATTCCTGGAATTCTCATTAAGAATTTTGATACCTTTATTTTCTTCTTCCACTTAATTTTCGAAAAATCCAAAAAAAAAAAATACAAAATCATAAAAACCAAAAATATTTTATGTTTCTTGTTGAGTCTAGTGTCTCATTTTAAGTTTGGTGTCTTGCATGCATTGTTTATTTGATCTTGGTTCTATTTTCAAGTCAATAATACAGGGAACTGAAGATTCAGTACATGCAGCAGAGGAATTATACAGAAAAAGCTGGGCGTTCAAAACGCCCAGTGAAGAAGGAAAAACTGACGTTTAAACGCCAGCCAGGATGCCTGGCTGGGCGTTTAACGCCCAAAAGGGTAGTGCTTTGGGCGTTAAACGCCAGAAAGTGCACAATTCTGGGCGTTTAACGCCTGGATGGCACAAGAGGGAAGATTTTGTTTTCAAATCAAATTTTTTCAAGTTTTCAAAATCTTTTCAAAATCAAATTTTTTTCAAATCATATCTTTTCAATCAAATCTTTTTCAAAATCAATTTCTTTCCATTTTCAAAAATACTTGCTATCAATTAATGATTTGATTCAACATTTCAAGTATGTTGCCTTTTTTGTTGAGAAAGGTTTAATGTCTGAATTATATCTTTTCTTGTTAGCCAAGTCATTAATTTTTAAAACCATAACTTTTAAATCACATCTTTTTCAAAAAAGTTTTCAATCATATCTTCTTCAAAATCTATTTCAAAATGATTTTAAAATCTTTTTAATTAATTTTCGAAAAATCTCTTCCCCTCTTCTCACATCCTTCTATTTATGGAGTACCACTCCTCCTCAATACACAATTCGAACTCTATCTCACTAAGTTCAAATTCTTCTACCTCTTCCTTCTATTTTTCTGTTCCTCTGACACCTCAAGGAATCTCTATACTGTGACATAGAGGATTCCACATTTTCTTGTTCTCTTCTCTTTCATATGAGCACTTGGCCTTGAGAACTCTCTGTTGCACCGTATCATCACTCACATTCTCACTCCACAAGGCGGTTCTCACCACAGAGTAACAGTTTCTGATTCTATCATTTTATTTGCTCTTCTTACTTCTTCCCAAATTTCATTTGCTTATGTTATGATACGCCATATGTGGGAAGCAGTGAAAAGTACAAAAAAGGCTAACCTTCCATATGGCATGTTTCTCACATGTATATTTGAGTATTTTAAGGTTGATTTGACTAATGAAACTGTTGAGAACAAGATTTCAATGATTAAAGGAGGAGGAATTTCGGCCAAGAAAGGCAAGAAATCTGTTCCCTCTGAACCATCTCTCAGGATCTGGTGAGCCATCCTGAACCCTCAAATGTTACTGCATCAATCCGGGAGGTTCTCAATGAGATGCGCAACATGTCCAAGTTGATGTTCAAATCCCACAAGACTGCCAGAAAATTGGAACATGAACAGGAAAGGGCTTGGAAGAAATGTCATGATAGAGTTGGCTTCATGATAAAGAGCTTTGATGATGAAATGGGAACAGGGGATTTTGAAGCTGATTCCGGTTCCGAATTCAATCTTTCTGATGATTGATGGCTGCTGTTTACTTTTATTTGATATTGGCTTCATTAGGCTCAATCTATTTTTTGTATAAGCATGACTTGATACTCACTGCTCTATGATACATTGATACACTCTTCTTACTCTGTTATGAATATTTTGCTTTGTTAATCATGTTTTGTGCAAGTGCCCCTTGGATGACAAAAGGGGGAGGAAATTTATAGGTTCCAAAATTGAAATTGGAACAAATGAGAACAGGGTTGAAATTTTCAAATTGAAAATTCACGATCACCCTTGTTCAAAAATGCATGTTGTTATTGCATTTGTTTTACTATGATCATCGCTGATTGAACTACATTTGGCTTCTGATTAATTCATCATGATCAGTTTATTTGGCATTTGGTCTATAATGATATTTAATTTATTTTGATGCCTGGCTGTTGATTTATCATTGACAAACTTGTTGGATTGAAAATTTATTTTTGGCAATTCCTTTAAATTGTATAAAGCATCAAAAACTGCCTTATTTTGCTTTACAAATATTTTCCATCATGTTGTTTTGCTCTGATATATTAAACAGGAAAATGTTTGGATATTTTTGATATATGTAATCATTGAGCAGAAAATCAGTTTATGATATCAAAAGAGTTTTGATTATCAATTTAAAACTGCTCATAAATCAAGCATTCAACATTTCAAAATTAATATGTTGAATAACATTGTTACTTGTAGCTTGATTTAAATATCACAGGTTTAGTGCCTCCTCTGGTAAAATAGCATACATCAAGGGGGAGCCATGTGATAATTTAAAAGGGGGAGAAATTCAATCCTCAAAGGGAGTACTTGTACTCAATCTTTAAATTTCTTTCTATTTCAATTTTAATAATGTTTGTCATCAAGGGGGAGATTGATGAGTTTGGAAAACTCTTGTTTAATTTTGATGATGAACAGACATTATTAAATATTTAATTACAAAATTATTAATTTGATCTAAATTCATATTTGCTTAATTAATAATTTTGTTGTGCAGATTTTGTGTTGGGCCAAAAATAAAATTCTGGATTAAGCCCAACTAGCCTTGCTACATGCTTCTCATGCTATGAAGCTGAATTATTATTTGGGCCGAACAAAAACAAAAGAAATGTTGCAAAGCCCAAGTGTGAATTTTGTTCAGCTTTGATTTCAAAGATTATAACCAACAAAGTAGAGCTGAATTATTATTGGGCCAAAAATTAATTGTTGTTGCAACTAAGCCCAACTTCACATTTGATGAGAGTTCCCTATGCATGATCCGAATCCACTAAGCATGTAAAGCATAGTTCCATAGCTTCCAACGGAACTCCTTTAATCATCATGATGGATTTCAAATTTATTAGAATAAACTTGATAAGTGCATGGGAAATATGAGAGAGAGTATCATTGACATGATTGATGGCATTAACTTTACACGCCACCCAGGGAAGAAAAAGCAAGCTATCTTTAATTAATTTGATTAATCACTTTGAATTGCTTTTTCTTCACATTCTCTCTTCTCTCTCATCTCTTTCCTTCTCTCTTCGGTTATTACACAGGAAACAATGGCTTCCATGAAAGCTAAATGGAGCTACCGAAGCAAGGGAAGAACAAGCTACAAGTCCATCACAATGATGGCAAGAAAACAAAAAGTATGTTGTGGCTGAGATAATCACCAAATATGGTAAGATTTGGTGAGGTAATCTCGGATCCTTCATACTCAAAAAGAAGGATGAAGATTCGGCCAGTAAGGAAGATCTTTGGAGGCATGGCTTGTCTTTGATTCTGCTCAACCACTACAGGAAGTAGCTAGAGTGGCGAAGTGATGGTTGAGGCAGAGATTGAAGCAGATGAAGTCATCATCATCATGAAGCATCAAGGGCCAGAAATCCATCTTGGAGAGGAAGCCAAGGATGGAGCGCTCGGATTGATGAAGAGTGATGACCAAGGAAGGACTAGAGGTATTTGCATGTTGGTTTTTGCATGAGTTACCTCTTCTCTCTGTGTGGCCGAACCGGTTTTGTTGTAAAGGAAAAGAAGCTGAGCTCGGGTTTGTGTTTCAACTGTGAAGGCTTCACTTCTCTATAAAAGAGGTGAACAGTCATGGTTTGATTCAGGGAGTAAGATTTGAGAGTGCAAGGCACAGAGTTCTCAGAGCTACCTAAGCTAGCAGTTCTTCTTCTCCTTCAATGTTTTCTGTTTTGTATTTTTCTGTTTAATTTTGTCATGTCTTGAGTCTCATGGAAAAAGGCAAACAGTGAGGTTTGTATGAAAAAGCTATAGAGTGGAAAAAGGCAGAGAGTGCAAAATTAAAAGAAAAAGCCATAGATGTCTTAGAGTTCCTTTGTACGTCTATGTTGTGTTTCATGATTCTGTGGGAATCCTCTTGTAAGTTGGGTTAGCACTTTACAGTTTGTAATCAGGAAGATTATAGTGAAATTCTATCACTGTTGTGATGGAGACTGGATGTAGGCTGCACTGCACTTAGCGGCTGAACCAGGATATATCTGGGTGTTATCTTCTCTCTCTTCCTACTTCAATTCTATTTTTACTGTTCAAGATGAAAAATAAAAAATGTCTCGAGCCAAGTGACGAGACAAAATGAAAATGTCTCGTGACTAGGGACGAGCTAAAAACAGAAAAGCTTCCCCTAAGTCCAGCAAGTGTCAGCAAGCAAAAAAGGGGGCTAAGATTCAACCCCCCTTCTCTTAGCCACTGAAACCATCAATTGGTATTAGAGCTTGGTCTCAAAGAGATCAAGCTTTGCAGCTTGGAGTAAAAATCCTCATGGCGGAAAACAGTGGCGCAAATGTGGTATCCTATAATCTGACCGAAGGACAATCAAGCAACAGACCTCCTCTTTTCAGTGGAAAAAATTATACCTATTGGAAGGAGAGGATGAAGATATTTGTACAAGCTGTAGATTATAGACTTTGGAAGATTATCCTGGAAGGACCTCAGTTTCCAACTACCACAAATGCTGAAGGAGTGGTCACTCTCAAACCAAAAGCAAGATGGACCGAGGAAGATAGGAAGAAGGTAGAGTTAAATGCCAAAGCAGTAAACCTACTCAACTGTGCTGTCAGCTTTGAGGAGTACCGACGGGTATCACGATGCACAACAGCAAAGGAAATCTGGGACAAGCTACAAATCACTCATGAAGGAACCACCATTGTAAAGAAGACTCGAACAGACATGTTGAACAGAGAATATGAAATGTTTACAATGAAGAAAGGAGAGTCCATTGATGAACTGTTCGAACGGTTCAACACTATCATCGTTGGCTTAGAAGTTCTGGGAATTTCACATTCTGAATCTGTGCTAGTGAGAAGAGTGTTGAGGTGTCTTACAAAAGAGTGGGAAACAAAAGCCTTAATTATTTCTGAGAGTAGTAGCTTAGATTCCATGACACTTGATGATTTGAGAGGAAATTTACTTGCTTTTGAAAACTCCTATTTGAAAAAAGATTCTAAAAAGAAAGGAATTGCTTTTTCTTCTGTGACTAACCCTCTGGATGATGAATCCAGTGATAACTCTTCTGAAAATGAGTTTGTGTTGTTTGCAAAAAAATTCAGGAAAATGATGAAACTCAAAGGCAAAGGCAGCAGCTCAAGAAGGATGAAGAAAGATCTTAGCAAAGTAATATGTTACAATTGCAAGGAAATGGGGCATTTTAAATCTGATTGTCCCAAGTTAAAAAAGGAGGAAAAGCCGAAAAAGGGAAAGAAGAAGGGACTGATGGCTTCATGGGAAGATCTGGAAAATGACTCAGATGATGATGATGAAGAATCTGAGACTAAGTCACAGCCTTGTCTCATGGCAAATGAGGAAGATCAGGTATTCTTTCAAAACCCTAACACTGAAGACCTTCATCTTATGATAGATCACCTCTCTGAAAAAATAAGATGTTTTCTAACTGAGAATCAAGATCTTGAACAACAAAATATCATTCTTAAAGCAGAAAATGATTTTCTCAAAGAAAAACTGAGAGAGGTCGAAATTGCTTGTGATCTTGTGGAAGAGAATAAGCAGTTAAGAGCCCAAGTTAGAAGCTGTGAAAGTGACCATTCTGTCCTTGCATATGTAAATTGTTTTAAGCAAAATGAAGAGTTTCTTAAAGAGGTTAAAAGACTTAAGGAAGACTTAGCCAAGTTCACCCAAAGTTCTGAAAATTTGAATCAAATCTTGGCTAGTCAAAAACCTCTTTATGATAAAGCTGGGTTGGGTTTTTATAAATCTGAAAAATCACATTTTGAAAACATTGCTTCATCTTCAAATGATACAAAGTATCAAGACCCAACTTGCTTTAACAAAACAGCAACTCCAAGATTTTGTAGACTATGCAATCGAAGTGGACACTTTCCTATTCAATATTTTTTTGGTGAAAGAATGATTGGTGATAAAATTTGTAAAGTTGTTTTTGACTACAATGATTTGGGACATAAGAGATGGTTTAACGTGAAAGGATCCAAGAAAATTTGGATACCTAAGGTCACTTGAGCTTATTGTGTAGGTATGCCTAGCATCCAAGAAGAAAGAAAATATGTGGTACATGGATAGCGGATGCTCTAGGCATATGACCGGGAAGACAACCTTCTTCATAAAACTTGATGAATATGATGGAGGATTTGTCACGTTCGGTGATGATGCCAAAGGAAAAATAGTGGCTGTTGGGAAAGTGGGTAAAAATCTCTCATCTTGTATAAATGATGTCCTTCTTGCACATGGCTTGAAACATAACTTGCTTAGTGTTAGTCAATTGTGTGATTTGGGTTTTGAAGTTATTTTTAAGAAGCTTGTTTGCCTAGTTGTTTGTGAGAAAACTGGGGATGTTCTTTTTGAAGCTAAAAGATGCAATAATGTGTATGGATTAACTCTTGAGGATTTAAAGGAACAAAATGTAACATGCTTTACCTCTCTTGAATCTGAAAAATGGCTTTGGCATAGAAAGTTGGGTCATGCTAGCATGTACCAAATTTCTAAGCTAGTCAAAAAGAATTTGGTTAGAGGAATTCCAAACATCAAGTTTGATAAGGATCTTACTTGTGATGCTTGCCAATTGGGCAAACAAGTAAAATCCTCTTTTAAATCAAAAGATGGAATCTCAACCAAAAGGCCATTGAAAATGTTACATATTGATCTTTTTGGTCCTACTAGAACTCAAAGTTTAGGAGGTAAACACTATGGTCTTGTGGTGGTAGATGATTACTCTAGATTTGGTTGGGTACTTTTTCTTGCTCATAAGAATGATGCATTTTATGCCTTCTCCACCCTTTGTAAGAAAATTCAAAATGAAAAGGATTTGAAAATTTCCCATTTGAGAAGTGATCACGGAAGAGAATTTGAAAATCAAGACTTTGAAAAATTCTGTGATGACTTAGGGATTTCTCATAATTTTTCATGCCCTAGAACCCCCCAACAAAATGGGGTGGTTGAAAGAAGGAATCGAAGCCTTCAAGAAATGACTAGGGCCATGCTATGTGAGAATGAAATTCCTAAATTTTTATGGGCTGAAGCTGTCAACACAGCATGTTATATTTTGAATAGAACAATCATTAGAAAAGGGTTAAAGAAAACTCCTTATGAGCTATGGAAAGGAACCCCTCCAAATCTTAAGTACTTTCATGTTTTTGGATATAAATGCTTTGTACTTAACAATAAGGAAAACCTTGGAAAATTTGATCCAAAATCCTATGAAGGAATGTTTGTTGGATATTCCACCACAAGCAAGGCCTATAGAGTTTATTTCAAAGAGCATAGGACCATAGAGGAATCCATACATGTTACCTTTTGTGATTCTAACTTAATTTTCAGTATTGTAAAGGATAATGATTCAGATTGTGAAGAGGATGGAACAAGTAAAGAAATTTCCAAAACTGTGGAAAATGAAGAATCTGTCAGCCCTGTTTTATCTCGTCAGATTGAAGGAGAAACTTCCATTTTGTCTCCTGAGCAGACACGAGAAACTGAAACAGTGAGACCATCAGAAGTTCATCAAAACTCAACACCTGTCCGAAAGCCTAGAGAATGGAAGTCCATGAGGGGTTATCCTCATGATTTCATCATTGGTGATCCCTCTCAAGGTGTAACCACAAGATCCTCCACCAAAAGGCAAACCGAACCTAGCAACTTTGCTCTCTTGTCACAAATGGAGTCCAACAATGTCAAACAAGCTCTTGAAGACCCATCATGGGTCAAGGCCATGCAAGAGGAGCTTGCTCAATTTGACAAGAATAAGGTTTGGACTTTAGTACCTCATCCGGATGGTAAGAAGGTAACGGGTACTAAGTGGGTATTCAAAAATAAACTTGGTGAGGATGGACAAGTTGTTCGTAACAAGGCTAGATTAGTGGCCCAAGGTTACGATCAAGAAGAGGGAATAGATTTTGATGAGTCTTTTGCTCCGGTAGCTAGAATGGAAGTAATTAGGTTGCTTCTTGCCTATGCTGCCCATAAAGGTTTCAAAATGTTTTAAATGGATGTTAAATGTGCTTTCCTTAATGGCTTTATTGATAGAGAAGTGTATGTGGCTCAACCCCCCGGTTTTGAACATAAAGATTTTTCTAATCATGTGTTTAAACTTTCAAAGGCTCTTTATGGCCTTAGACAAGCTCCAAGAGCATGGTATGAAAGGCTTAGTGCCTTCTTGTTAGAAAATCATTTTCAAAGGGGAACCACCGACACTACTTTGTTCATTAAAGTTTCTAATGATGACATCCTTCTTGTTCAAGTTTATGTGGATGATATTGTGTTTGGATCAGCCAATGAGACCTTGTGTGAAGAGTTTGGAAAACTCATGACTAGTGAGTTTGAAATGAGTTTAATGGGAGAGCTAATTTTCTTTCTTGGCCTCCAAATTAAACAAACTCCTAGTGGTACCTTTATTCACCAAGGCAAGTATGCAAAAGAATTGATAAAGAAATTTGGCTTAGAGAATTCCAAACCAATGGGAACACCAATGCATCCTAATACTAAACTTGAAAAGGATGATGATGGCCTAGATGTGGATGAGACACGGTATAGAGGAATGATTGGTTCACTAATGTATCTTACATTAATCTAGACCGGATATTGTTCAAAGTGTGGGTGTATGTTCAAGATTTCAATCTCACCCAAAAGAATCCCATTTAACGGCTGTTAAACGCATCATTAGGTACATTAAGGGAACATGTGATTATGGCTTGTGGTATCCAAAATCTGATGATTTTTGTGCAGTAGGATTTTGTGATGCAGATTATGCGGGAGATAGGGTGGATAGAAGGAGCACCTCCGGCATATGTTGCTTCCTTGGAAGTTCACTCAACATGTGGTCAAGCAAGAAACAAGCCACAGTGGCTCTATCCACAGCTGAAGCTGAATATATATCCGCATCTGTTTGTTGTTCGCAATTAATTTGGTTAAAAACTCAATTGGAAGATTACAAATTAAAGATCAATAGTATACCCTTATTTTGTGATAACATGAGTGCAATAAATATTTCAAAAAATCCTGTTTTGCACTCAAGAACAAAGCACATTGAAATTAAATATCATTTCATTAGAGAACATGTGCAAAAGGGTACTATTGATATTCAATTTGTAAAATCTGAAGAACAACTTGCTGATATTTTTACAAAACCCCTCTGTGAAGATAGATTCTTTTTGTTAAGGAAAAGTTTGGGAATGATTGATTTAAATCATGTTGCAAATTTGTGAATTTCTGATTCTGTCCAGTTTTATCTTGTAGGAATGGACGAGATAAAAACAAGGCATGCTGGAGGAGCTATGATTAAGGGGGAGGCTGCGCAGACTTTGCTTTTAATGGGCCCCACATAATCAAGTTTGACCCCTCATTGAATTTTTACTGGTTCCTCATTTTATGATGATCAAATCTTTTAATTGTCATTTCAAATCTCATTGGAAGTAGTTATTGTCAAATCAAATCCCTCTCTCCATCTAATCCCTTGAAACTAGGAAACCACTTTTTCAAAACCCCTTGGTTAATAACCGCACCATTATGGTTATTAACTTCCCCATCATCTCTCTCCAATCCTCATTAATTGCACCACTAACCTCCTCTCTCCTCACTCTCGTTCGGCACTCCCACCCTTTCATATTCAACTTCTCCATTCCTCCTAACATGAAAAAGAAAATGGCACAAAAGAGAAGTGGCTGAACCACCATTCCAAAAAGCCCACCGTTCTCATCACCTCAAACTCATACACATATCCATCTTCATTCTACCTCCTCTTCTACCCCATCACCTCCTTCCAAAAGGACCGAAACCATGCATCGCAAAGTCATTGCTCACAAATCTTCAGGGAGAGGAAAGAACAAGGAGCCTAGCGTTCAAGAAGAAGAAGAGGAATCACATACTTCTCCACCACCATCACCGCCGAAAAGACCTACTCCAACCACAAAAAGCTCTCAGAAAAGATCGAAAAGCTTTGTTCTGCATGATACAAGAGAACCGGCAAATTTGGAGTCTTTCGACTTCAAGAACAAATTTCACAAAACTCACTCCCATTTTGATCCCTCTCGGTTCTACTCATGTGCTTTCTATGAATTTCATAAAGAAGTCTTGCTGAAACGCCCTCTCTGTCTTTCATACCTGGTAAATCTTGAAAAACTGGCAACCAAAGGAATAAACTTTTCTTCCATGTTTGATGCTCTGAAGTGGACTCCACTGCTTCATATTCAGAAACTTGTTTACCCGGGGCTGGTCCGGGAATTTTATGCAAACATGCGTTTGATTGATGGCTCAATTCACTCTTACGTCAAACGTGTTTACATGACCCTCAATCCTCAAACCATAGGCGCTGCTCTTGGATATGAAGAAGAAGGGCCAAAAGTTTACATGGTTGACAAGTGGGATAATCAAATTGGCATTGCACAACAAACGGTCTTGCAACATATCTGTGCAAATCTCTCTGGTTTGGATGGACTAATTCCAACTCATCGAGCACTTGGCCCTGAGAACTCTCTGTTGCACCGTATCATCACTCACATTCTCACTCCACAAGGCGATTCTCACCACAGAGTAACAGTTTCTGATTCTATCATTTTATTTGCTCTTCTTACTTCTTCCCAAATTTTATTTGCTTATGTTATGATACGCCATATGTGGGAAGCAGTGAAAAGTACAAAAAAGGCTAACCTTCCATATGGCATGTTTCTCACATGTATATTTGAGTATTTTAAGGTTGATTTGACTAATGAAACTGTTGAGAACAAGATTTCAATGATTAAAGGAGGAGGAATTTCGGCCAAGAAAGGCAAGAAATCTGTTCCCTCTGAACCATCTCTCAGTGAACTGGAGAGCCATCCTGAACCCTCAAATGTTACTGCATCAATCCGGCAGGTTCTCAATGAGATGCGCAACATGTCCAAGTTGATGTTCAAATCCCACAAGACTGCCAGAAAATTGGAACATGAACAGGAAAGGGCTTGGAAGAAATGTCATGATAGAGTTGGCTTCATGATAAAGAGCTTTGATGATGAAATGGGAACAGGGGATTTTGAAGCTGATTCCGGTTCCGAATTCAATCTTTCTGATGATTGATGGCTGCTGTTTACTTTTATTTGATATTGGCTTCATTAGGCTCAATCTATTTTTTGTATAAGCATGACTTGATACTCACTGCTCTGTGATACATTGATACACTCTTCTTACTCTGTTATGAATATTTTGCTCTGTTAATCATGTTTTGTGCAGGTGCCCCTTGGATGACAAAAGGGGGAGGAAATTTATAGGTTCCAAAATTGAAATTGGAACAAATGAGAACAGGGTTGAAATCTTCAAATTGAAAATTCATGATCACCCTTGTTCAAAAATGCATGTTGTTATTGCATTTGTTTTACTATGATCATCGCTGATTGAACTGCATTTGGCTTCTGATTAATTCATCATGATCAGTTTATTTGGCATTTGGTCTATAATGATATTTAATTTATTTTGATGCCAGGCTGTTGATTTATCATTGACAAACTTGTTGGATTGAAAATTTATTTTTGGCAGTTCCTTTAAATTGTATAAAGCATCAAAAACTGCCTTATTTTGCTTTACAAATATTTTCCATCATGTTTTGCTCTGATATATTAAACAGGAAAATGTTTGGATATTTTTGATATATGTAATCATTGAGCAGAAAATCAGTTTATGATATCAAAAGAGTTTTGATTATCAATTTAAAACTGCTCATAAATCAAGCATTCAACATTTCAAAATTAATATGTTGAATAACATTGTTATTTGTAGCTTGATTTAAATATCACAGGTTTAGTGCCTCCTCTGGTAAAATATCATACATCAAGGGGGAGCCATGTGATAATTTAAAAGGGGGAGAAATTCAATCCTCAAAGGGAGTACTTGTACTCAATCTTTAAATTTCTTTCTATTTCAATTTTAATAATGTTTGTCATCAAGGGGGAGATTGATGAGTTTGGAAAACTCTTGTTTAATTTTGATGATGAACAAACATTATTAAATATTTAATTACAAAATTATTAATTTGATCTCAACTCATATTTGCTTAATTAATAATTTTGTTGTGCAGATTTTGTGTTGGGCCGAAAATGAAATTCTGAATTAAGCCCAACTAGCCTTGCTACATGCTTCTCATGCTATGAAGCTGAATTATTATTTGGGCCGAACAAAAACAAAAGAAATGTTGCAAAGCCCAAGTGTGAATTTTGTTCAGCTTTGATTTCAAAGATTATAACCAACAAAGTAGAGCTGAATTATTATTGGGCCAAAAATTAATTATTGTTACAACTAAGCCCAACTTCACATTTGATGAGAGTTCCCTATGCGTGATCCGAATCCACTAAGCATGTAAAGCATAGTTCCATAGCTTCCAACGGAACTCCTTTAATCATCATGATGGATTTCAAATTTATTAGAATAAACTTGATAAGTGCATGGGAAATATGAGAGAGAGTATCATTGACATGATTGATGGCATTACCTTTACACGCCACCCAGGGAAGAAAAAGCAAGCTATCTTTAATTAATTTGATTAATCACTTTGAATTGCTTTTTCTTCACATTCTCTCTTCTCTCTCATCTCTTTCCTTCTCTCTTCGGTTATTACACAGGAAACAATGGCTTCCATGAAAGCTAAATGGAGCTACCGAAGCAAGGGAAGAACAAGCTACAAGTCCATCACAATGATGGCAAGAAAACAAAAAGTATGTTGTGGCTGAGATAATCACCAAATATGGTAAGATTTGGTGAGGTAATCTCGGATCCTTCATACTCAAAAAGAAGGATGAAGATTCGGCCAGTAAGGAAGATCTTTGGAGGCATGGCTTGTCTTTGATTCTGCTAAACCACCACAGGAAGTAGCTAGAGTGGCGAAGTGATGGTTGAGGCAGAGATTGAAGCAGATGAAGTCATCATCATCATGAAGCATCAAGGGCCAGAAATCCATCTTGGAGAGGAAGCCAAGGATGGAGCGCTCGGATTGATGAAGAGTGATGACCAAGGAAGGACTAGAGGTATTTGCATATTGGTTTTTGCATGAGTTACCTCTTCTCTCTGTGTGGCCGAACCGGTTTTGTTGTGAAGGAAAAGAAGCTGAGCTCGGGTTTGTGTTTCAACTGTGAAGGCTTCATGATGAACGAATAATTTGTACCCTTTTTGGCATTGTTTTTAGTATGTTTTTAGTATCTTTTAGTTAGTTTTTAGTATATTTTTATTAGTTTTTAGTTAAAATTCACTTTTCTGGACTTTACTATGAGTTTGTGTATTTTTCTGTGATTTCAGGTATTTTCAATTGGCGCGCTCTCAACGGCATTGGAAAGTAGACATCCTGGGCTTTCCAGCAATATATGATAGTCCATACTTTGCCCAAGATTTGATGGCCCAAACCGGCGTAGCAAATCAGCATCAGAAATTCCAGCGTTAAACGCCGGAACTGGCATAAAACTTGGAGTTAAACGCCCAAACTGGCATGAAAGCTGGCGTTTAACTCCAGAAAAGGTCTCTACACGAAATTACTTCATTGCTCAGCCCAAGCACACACCAAGTGGGCCCGGAAGTGGATTTTTCTGTCATTTACTCATTTCTGTAAACCTTAGGATACTAGTTTACTATTTATAGGATCGTTTGACATTGTATCCGTACCTTATGACCTCATAACACTTTTTACACATTTCTTGTACCTTCCACGGCATGAGTCTCTAAACCCCATGGTTGGGGGTGAGGAGCTCTGCTGTGTCTTGATGGATTAATGCAATTACTACTGTTTCTTATTCATTCATGCTTGTTTCCATTCTAAGATATCACTTGCTCGTAACCCGGATGAATGTGATGATCTGTGACACTCATCATCATTCTCAACTATGAACATGTGCATGACAACCACCTCTGTTCTACCTTAGATTAAGTAGATGTCTCTTGGATTCTTTAATCGGAATCTTCGTGGTATAAGCTAGAACTGATGGCGGCATTCAAGAGAGTCCGGAAGGTCTAAACCTTGTCTGTGGTATTCTGAGTAGGACTCAATGATTGAATGACTGTGACGTGCTTCAAACTCCTGAAGGCGGGGCGTTAGTGACAGACGCAAAAGAATCACTGGATTCTATTCCGGCCTGATTGAGAACCGACAGATGATTAGCCTATGCTGTGACAGAGCATCAGGGACGTATTTTCACTGAGAGGATGGGAGGTAGCCACTGACAACGGTGAAATCCTACATACAGCTTGCCATGGAAGGAGCCTTGCGTGTTTGATGAAGATGACAGTAGGAAAGCAGAGATTCGGAAGATGGAGCATCTCCAAAGCCTCAGCCTATTCTCCACTACTGCAAAACAAGTACCTTTTTCATGTTCTTTTGCTTTTTACAATCAATCCTGATAATTTCTGATATCCTGACTAAGATTTACAAGGTAACCATAGCTTGCTTCAAGCCGACAATCTCCGTGGGATCGACCCTTGCTCACGCAAGGTATTACTTGGACGACCCAGTGCACTTGCTGGTTAGTTGTGCGGGATTGCAAAAGTGTTATTGCAATTTCGTGCACCAAGTTTTTGGCGCCGTTGCCGGGGATTGTTCGAGTTTGGACAACTGACGGCTTATCTTGTTGCTTAGATTAGGACTGTTTTATTTTTGTTGGTTTAGAGTCTTTTAGTTGAAGTCTAGTTTCATATTTTAAGTTTGGTGTCCATTGCATGCTTTTGTTTTTTTTTCTTCTAGTTTTTCGAAATTGCATGTTCTTAGTCCCTTTTTGATTCATAAAAATTCTAAGTTTGGTGTCCTCTTTGTGTTTTTCCTTTAAAATTTTCGAAAATTAGTGTTTGATTTTCTAAAAATTTTAAGTTTGGTGTCTGTTCCGAGGGTTACCTGAAACGTGCAGCTCGGTCGTCTTAGGAAGGCCCGAGATGGGGGGATTGATGACCCGAGCCTGGTATGCCGAGTGGTTGGTGGTGGTACCTGCAATGACACTCCGATGCTTAAGTTAGCATGGGTCCAAGCAGATATTGAGTAGAATTAGAGTATATGTTATACCTGGGTGCTCCAGTGTATTTATAGTAGTTGGCCGTGATCTTCCCTGGATAAGATATTCTTATCTTATCTTATCCTTTTGGGAGTTTTATCTTTATCTTTGTGGAACCGCCTTTCCTAGGCCTTTTCGGCCTTTAGGTCTTGGGCTTCGTTCCTTTTGGGCTTCTTTAGCTTTATTGTCCGAGGTCCGACCTCAGGCATGGGCCTGGGGATGAGGTCGGACCTTCTATGGACTTTGCCGAGTTTGGGGAGCTCGGTCAGGGTATGAACAGTGCCCCTGCCCGAGTTCGTCCTTGAGAGGTCGAGCTCGGGCATAGTAGTTCTTTTCAAAATTCAAAAATGGCCGTTTCTGCATTTATTGCATTTTACCGTTTCTCCTCGATTTCCGTTCGGGCTTTGTGAAGGCATTATTTATTTGCCCCTTTCCTCCTTTTCTTCGTTTATTCTGGGGTTTCCTCTGCGCCGCCGTTTCGTTCTCCTTGCTGTCGGAGCTCGCCGTTTTCTTTCTTTCTAGGTTTGTTCGTCTCTTTTCTTTTGTACTCATATGCTTCTGTTCTTTTTCTCTATGCCTGGGTTGCCCCGAAAAGAGGCGCCGCCATTGCTCTGTTTGCTTGTATATGGGGGGGCTCTTTTCTCTGGTATTTTGTTGCTGCATTTTCTTCTATAAAGATCTTTGTTTCTTGTTTTTGCTGAATGGGTTTTCGCTGTCTGCTTTTATGTGATTGTTGCTTGCTGTTGTATTCTTCTTTGTAGGCAAGAATTTTATGTCTCGAAAGGTTTTTCAAGCAATGTCGACCAAGATTCCAAGTGGTCTTGGCTGGGTAGATCCTGGTCCTCTAAGAGTCCCTTCTGTTGTAGATTCTGAGTATTTAGCTAGGTTCCGTAGGGAGTGTAGCATTTGTGAGAATAGAGAGTCTGAGCGGGATTATGAGCTAGTAGCCCCGGAGTCCGAGGAGAGAGTGTGCTTCCCGCCTTTAGAAAGTTCCGAGAAGCTTTTCTTTTATGCTTACGATTGTTTTTTCTCTAAGCTGGGTGTCCGACTTCCCTTTACTGACCTGGAAACCGAGGTGCTGTGGTCTTGTAATCTTGCCCCTACGCAACTCCATCCAAATTCTTGGGCGTTTTTAAAGCTGTTCCAACTTTTGTGTCAGTTTTTGGGCGTCTCCCCTCTGTTTCTCTTTTTTCCTATCTGTTTGTGTTGACGAAACCGGGGTCGGGTGGAGGGAAGGTGTCTTGGGTCTCTTTTAGGGCTAACCAGGGAAAGAAGTTTTGTACTTTGTACGATGAGTCCTTTCATGATTTTAAGAACTATTATTTCAAGGTCCGGGCTGCTGGGGACATCCGACCTTTCTTTCTAGATGAGAGTGGGGAGCCTTCTTTTCCTCTTTGTTGGCAAGAGAATGTAGTGTCGGTTAAGTATACCTTTGAGAGTCTAGATGAGGTGGAGCAGGCTTTTGTGGGTGTGTTGAGCAGTTTATGGGGTCGGGCACCTCACTTGGACACGAAGAAAATGTTGGGAGATCCAAGCCTTCTCCGTTCCGAGTTAGGTAGTTCCCGACCTCTCCGAGCTTCATCCTTTTAGTATTTTGCCTGTTTTGGTGGAATTCCTGTTTGTGATAATCCCTTTCTTTTTGTTTCTGCAGAGATGTCTTCTCAGGCGGATTCCATGAAGTTTCTTCGTCGGTCGAAGAAGTCTGCGGCTGCTCGGAATATCGAGGCTGAGGCTTCTGTCCGATCTTCTCCGCAGAAGGCTACTGTGGGTGTTCAGACTCGATCGAAGACCATTCCGACTCCTCAGTTCCGAGCTATAACTCAAGATCCTCCGACCTCTGGGCCCGGTCACTGATGAGCGGATAATTTATACGCTTTTTGGCATTGTTTTTATATAGTTTTTAGTGAGTTTAAGCTACTTTTAGGGATGTTTTCCTTAGTTTTTATGTTAAATTCACATTTCTGGACTTTACTATGAGTTTGTGTGTTTTTCTGTGATTTCAGGTAAATTCTGACTGAAATTGAGGGATTTGAGCTAAACTCTGAAGAAGGCTGACAAAAGGACTGCTGATGCTGTTGGATTCTGACCTCCCTGCACTCGAAATGGATTTTCTGGAGCTACAGAACTCCAATTAGCGCGCTCTCAACGGCGTTGGAAAGTAGACATCCAGGGCTTTCCAGCAATATATAATAGTCCATACTTTATTCGAAGAATGACGACGTAACTTGGCGTTAAACGCCAAGTACACGCTGCTGTCTGGAGTAAACGCCAGAAAAACGTCATGATCCGGAGTCAAACGCCCAAAACACGTCATAACCTGAAGTTTGACGCCAAGAAATGCCTCTACACGTGGATTCATCAAGCTCAGCCCAAGCACACACCAAGTGGGCCCCGGAAGTGGATTTATGCATCAATTACTTATTCATGTAAACCCTAAGAGCTAGTCTAGTATATATAGGACACTTATCTATTGTATTAGACATCTTTGATCTCAGTTTTGTTTTATTCTTCATCTTAGGGGATCATTGATCACGTTAGAGAGGCTGGCCATTCGGCCATGCCTGAACTCTTTGCTTATGTATTTTCAACAGTGGAGTTTCTGCACACCATAGATTAAGGGTGTGGAGCTCTGCTGCACCTCAAGTATTAATGAAATTCTATCTTCTTTTATTCAAATTCTCTTTTATTCTTATTCCAAGATATTCATTCGTACCCAAGAACATGATGAATGTTATGAGGCAAAATTACCCTCATCATCATTCTCACTTATGAACGTGTGTGATTGACAACCATGTCCGTTCTACATGCAACAGAGCTTGAATGCGTATCTCTTAGATTCCCCAACAGAATCTTCGTGGTATAAGTTAGATAGTTGGCGGCATTCATCTGGATCCGGAAAGTCCAACCTTGTCTGTGGTGTTCCGAGTAGGATCTTGGGAATCCGGAAAGTCTCACCTTGTCTGTGGTATTCCGAGTAGGATTCCGTTCATGAATGACTGTGACGTGCTTCAAACTTTAACCTGCTGGGCGTTAGTGACAAACGCAAAAGAGGGATTCTATTCCAGTAGGAGCGGGAACCAACCGGTGATTGGCCGTACTGTGACGGAGTGCGTGCGTAGCTTTCACTGCGAGGATGGGATGTAGCCATCAGCCATGGGTGATGCCTCCAGACTGGTTAGCTGTGCGAGTGACAGCCGCACAGGTTATTTCCCCGTGAGGAATGAAAGTAGCCACCGTTGATGGTGAACCCCTATACAAAGCTTGCCATGGAAAGGAGTAAGAAGGATTGAGTGGAAGCAATAGAAGAGCAGGCGTGCTTGAGCCATGTAGCAGCCGTGTATATACTTAAAAGATACCTCTACTAATGAATCTGCATAAGTGTTCTATCCCTTTTATTTAATTTATGCTTTTATCTTTATATTCGAAAACCATAACTTTTTAATCTACCTAACTGAGATTTGCAAGGTGACCATAGCTTGCTTCATACCAACAATCTCTGTGGATTCGACCCTTACTCACGTAAGGTTATTACTTGGACGACCCAGTACACTTGCTGGTTAGTTGAACGGAGTTGTGACTTCAAATAAAGACAATTATTGAATAAATCCCACAATATCAAAAGATACAGAATAGTGATCACAATTTCGTCCACCAAGTTTTTGGCGCCGTTGCCGGGGATTGTTCGAGTATGGACAACTGACGGTTCATCTTGTTGCTCAGATTAGGTAATTTTCTTTTCAAAAATCTTTTTCAAAATTTTTCTTTTCTTTTTCGTTTTTCTAAAATATATTTTTCGAAAATATTAAATAAAAATCCAAAAAAAAATTAGAAAATCATAAAATCCAAAAATATTTTGTGTTCTTGTTTGATTCTTGTGTTAATTTTTAAGTTTGGTGTCAATTGCATGCTTTAAAAATTTTTCTTGCATTTTTTTTCGAAAATTTCATGCATTCATAGTGTTCTTCATGATCTTCAAGTTGTTCTTGATAAGTCTTCTTGTTTGATCTTGATGTTTTCTTGTTTTGTGTCTTTTCTTGTTTTTCATGTGCATTTTTGCATTCATATTTTTCATGCATTAAAGATTTCTAAGTTTGATGTCTTGCATATTTTCTTTGCATCAAAAATTTTTTTCAAAAATATGTTCTTGATGTTCATCATGATCTTCAAAGTGTTCTTGGTGTTCATCTTGACATTCATAGCATTCTTGCATGCATTCATGATTTTGATCTAAAAATTTCTTGCATAAAGTATTTTTGTTGTTTTTCTCTCACATAACTAAAAATTCAAAAATCAAAAAAAATATATTTTCCTTATTTCCCTCCAAAATTTCGAAATTTTGGGTTGACTTGGTCAAAAAATTTTCAAAATTAGTTGTTTCTTACAAGTCAAGTCAAAATTTCAAACTTTAAAAATCTTATCTTTTCAAAATCTTTTTCAAAAATCATATCTTTTTCATTTTTTTATATAATTTTCGAAAATTTCAAAAATTATTTTTCAAAATATTTTCAAAATCTTTTTCTTATCTTTTTATCTAATTTTCGAAATTTAGCTAACAATTAATGTGATTGGTTCAAAAATTTGAAGTTTGTTACTTTCTTGTTAAGAAAGGTTCAATCTTTAAATTCTAGAATCTTATCTTGTAGTTTCTTGTTAGTTAAGTAATTTTTTTTAAATTAAATCTTTTCAAAATATCTTTTTCAAATATATTTTTCTTTTATCTTATCTTTTTCAAAAAAAAAAATTTTATCTTTTTCAAAATTTGATTTTAAAATATCTTATCTAACTTACTATCTTCTTATCTTTTTCAAATTTTGATTTCAAATCTTTTTCAATCAACTAACTAACTTGTTGTTTGTTTCTTATCTTTTTCAAAACTACCTAACTACTTTTCCCTCTTCTATTTTCGAAAATTTCTCTCTCTTTTTCAAAAGTTCTTTTTAATTAATTAATTGTTTCATGTTTTAATTTTAATTACATTTTTCTAATTTTCGAAAATTACTAACCTCTTTTCTTAAAATTATTTTCGAAAACTCCTTTTTCTTTTCTTCTTCTATTTAATTATTCAATTACTAACACTTCTCTTCACCTCTCTTCTTCTAAAAACCGAACCCCCTTCTTCATTCTTCTACCTCTTTCTTCTTCTACTAACATAAGGGAATCTCTATACTGTGACATAGAGGATTCCTTTTCCCTTTTGTGTTCCCTTTTCTTTCATATGAGCAGGAACAGGGACAAAGGCACTCTTGTTGAAGTTGATCCAGAACCTGAAAGGACTCTGAAGAGAAAATTAAAAGAAGCTAAATTACAACAATCCAGAAACAACCTTTCAGAAACATTAGCACAAGAGGTGATGGCCGAAAATTATAATAATAATGCAAGGAGAATGCTTGGTGACTTCACAAAGCCAACATCCAAGTTTGATGGAAGAAGCATCTCCATTCCTGCCATTGGAGCCAATGACTTTGAGCTTAAGCCTCAACTAGTTGCTTTAATGCAACAAAACTGCAAGTTTTATGGACTTCCATCTGAAGATCCCTATCAGTTTTTAACTGAGTTCTTGCAGATCTGTGACACTGTAAAGACAAATGGAGTTAATCCTGAAGTCTACAGACTCTTCCCTTTTGCTGTAAGAGACAGAGCTAGAGTATGGTTGGATTCACAACCCAAGGATAGCCTGGACTCATGGGATAAGCTTGTCACTGCATTCTTAGATAAGTTCTTTCCCCCTCAAAAGCTGAGCAAGCTGAGAGTGGATGTTCAAACCTTCAAACAAAAAGATGGTGAATCCCTCTATGAAGCTTGGGAAAGATACAAGCAGCTGACCAAGAGATGTCCATCTGACATGTTTTCAGAATGGACCATATTAGATATATTCTATTATGGTCTCTCTGAATTTTCGAAAATGTCACTGGACCATTCTGCAGGTGGATCTATCCATCTGAAGAAAACGCCTGAAGAGGCTCAAGAACTCATTGACATGGTTGCAAACAACCAGTTCATGTACACATCTGAAAGGAATTCCGTGAATAATGGGGTACCTCAGAAGAAAGGAGTTCTTGAAATTGATGCTCTGAATGCCATATTGGCTCAGAACAAGGTGTTGACTCAACAGGTCAACATGATCTCTCAAAATCTGAATGGATTGCAACATGCATCCAACAGTACTAGAGAGGCAGCTTCTGAAGAAGCTTATGATCCTGAAAACCCTGCCATGGCAGAGGTTAATTATTTAGGTGAACCTTATGGAAACACCTATAACTCATCATGGAGAAATCATCCAAATTTCTCATGGAAGGATCAACAAAAGCCTCAACAAGGCTTTAACAATGGTGGACGCACAAGGCTGAATAATAGTAAGCCATATCCATCATCTTCTCAGCAACAGACAGAGAATTCTGAACAAAACAATTCTAATTTAGCAAATATAGTCTCTGATCTGTCAAAGGCCACTTTTAGTTTCATGAATGAAACAAGATCCTCCATTAGAAATTTGGAGGCACAAGTGGGCCAGCTGAGTAAGAAAGTCATTGACACTCCTCCCAGTGTTCTCCCAAGCAATACAGAAGAAAATCCAAAAGGAGAGTGCAAGGCCATTGATTTAATCAATGTGGCCGAATGCACAAGGGAGGAGGGGGACGAAAATCCTAGTGAAAAAGACCTCCTGGGACGTCCCTCAAGCAAGAAGGAGTTTCCTATTAAGGACCCAGAGGAATCTGAGGCTCATCTAGAGACCATAGAGATTCCATTAAATCTCCTTCTGCCATTCATGAGCTCTGAAGAATATTCATCCTCTGAAGAGGATGAAGATGTGATTGGAGAGCAAGCTGCTCTATATTTAGGGGCTATCATGAAGCTGAATGCCAAGCTGTTTGGTAATGAGACTTGGGAAAGTAAACCTCCCTTGCTCATTAGTGAACTAGATACTTGGATTCAGAAAACTCTACCTCAAAGAAACAAGATCCTGGCAAGTTCTCAATACCTTGCACCATTGGCACCATGAGCTTTGAAAAAGCTCTATGTGATCTTGGGTCAGGGATAAATCTTATGCCACTACCTGTGATGGAGAAGCTAGGGATCATTGAGGTGCAACCTGCCTTGTTCTCATTACAACTGGCAGATAAGTCAGTGAGACAAGCATATGGATTAGTAGAGGACATACTAGTGAAGGTTGAAGGCCTTTACATCCCTACTGATTTCATAATCCTAGATACTAGGAAGGAAGATGATGAATGCATCATCCTAGGAAGACCTTTCCTAGCCACAGCAAGAGCTGTAATAGATGTCAACAGAGGTGAGTTAGTCCTCCAATTGAATGGGGACTACCTTGTGTTTCAGGCACATGGCCATCCCTCTGTGACAAAAGAGAGTAAGCATGAAGAACTTCTCTCAGTTCAGAGTCAAGAAGAGCCCACACAGTTAAACTCTAAGTTTGGTGTTGTGAGGCCACAACCAAACTCCAAGTTTGGTGTTCAAACCCCATATCCAAACTCTAAGTTTGGTGTTGGGAATACCACACTCAAGTTGATCTGATCACCCTGTGGAGCAATGTCAAGCTAGTGACATTAAAGAAGCGCTTATTGGGAGGCAACCCAATTTTATCTAATTTTATTTTATTTTGTTTCTTTGTTATTTTTGTGTTTTATTAGGTACATGATCATGAGGAGTCACGAAAAAAATCAAGAAAATTAAAAACAGAGTCAAAAACAGAAGAAAAAAATTTTCACCCTGGAGGATGCACGGGCTGGCGTTCAACGCCCAGAAGGTGCATCTGGCCGGCGTTTAACGCCCAGTACATGCACCAATGGGCGTTGAATGCCCAAAACAAGCTACTTCCTGGCGTTTAACGCCAGGATGCGCAAGCAGAGGGCAATCTGGCGCTGAACGCCAGAAACAAGCTTGAAACTGGCGTTCAACGCCAGGAACAAGCATAACATGGGCGTTTAACGCCCAGAACTAGCATCAATGGGCGTTTGAACGCCAGAATGATGCATGAAGGCATGTTACATGCCTATATGGTGAAGGAATGGTATTTGTTTTCACCTCAGGACCTGTGGACCCCACAGGATTCCTACCTCAGGATCTGTGGACCCCACAGGATCCCCACCTACCTTTTCTTTTAATCCTATTCACACTCTCCTAATCCAAATCTCATTCCCAATGTCACCCTTCCCAAAAACCTTCACCAATCACCTCAACTCCTCTTCCCAATTACCCATTCACCATTCACATCAACCTCCTCTTCCCCATAAACCCCACCTACCTCCACTACATTCAAATTCAATTTCCCACCCTTTCCCACCCAAATGGCCGAAACCCAAACCCCCCTCTCCCTATAAATACCTCTCCTTTCTTCTTCATTCTCACACAACACAAACCCCTTCTTCTCTCAAAAGCCGAACCTCCTTCTCCCTCTCTACTCAAATTTTCTTCTTCTTCTTCTTCTACTCTTATTTTCTTTTTGCTCGAGGACGAGCAAAATTTTAAGTTTGGTGTGGTAAAAAGCCTAGCTTTTTATTTTTTATTCACCATCAATGGCACCCAAGACCGGAGTTTCCTCAAGAAAAGGAAAAGGGAAGGCACAAGCTTCCACTTCCGAGTCATGGGAGAAGGAGAGATTCATCTCCAAAAGCCATCAAGACCACTTCTATGATGTTGTGGCAAAGAAGAAAGTGATCCCTGAGGTCCCCTTCAAGCTCAAGAAAAATGAGTATCCGGAAATCCGACATGAAATTCAAAGAAGAGGTTGGGAAGTCTTAGCCAACCCCATGCAACAAGTCGGAATTCTCATGGTCCAAGAGTTCTATGCCAATGCATGGATCACTAGGAACCATGACCAAAGTATGAACCCAAGCCCAAAGAACTATCTCACAATGGTTCGGGGGAAATACTTAGATTTCAGTCCGGAGAATGTGAGATTGGCGTTTCATCTCCCCATGATGCAAGGTGATGAACGCCCCTACACAAGGAGAGTTAACTTCAACCAAAGGTTGGATCAAGTCCTAATGGACATTTGTGTGGAAGGCGCCCAATGGAGAGTAGACTCCAAAGGCAAACCAGTCCAACTAAGAAGACTGGACCTCAAGCCTGTAGCTAGAGGATGGTTGGAGTTCATCCAAAGATCCATCATCCCTACAAGCAACCGATCTGAAGTTACTGTGGATCGGGCCATCATGATCCATAGCATCATGATTGGAGAGGAGGTAGAGGTTCATGAAGTCATAGCCAATGAACTCTACAAAATAGCTGACAAGCCTTCATCCATGGCACGGCTAGCCTTCCCCCACCTCATATGCCACTTATGCTATTCAGCTGGAGTTAGCATAAATGGAGACGTCTCCATTGAAGAAGACAAGCCCATCACCAAGAAGAGGATGGAGCAAACAAGGGAAGTCCCTCACGGCCCCCAAGGAGAACATGAGGAAGTTCATCAACAAATGCCTCATGGAATGCACTTTCCTCCCAACAACTATTGGGAGCAACTCAGCACCTCCTTAGAAGACTTGAGTCAAAATGTGGAACAACTAAGGGTGGAACACCATGAACACGCCCTCACTCTTCAAGAAATAAGGGAAGATCAATTAGCAATGAGGGAGGAGCAACAAAGGCAAGGAAGGGACATAGAAGAGTTGAAGAACATCATTGGTCCTTCAAGAAGAAAACGCCACTAGAGGTGGATTCATTCCTTGTTCTTTATTTTCTTCATGTTTTCGGTTTTTAATTATTGTGTTTATCTATGTTTTGTGTCTTTATTTCATGATCATTAGTATGTAACCATGCCTTAAAGCTATGAATAAAATCCATTAGTCCTTCACCTCTCTTAAAAGAAAAATGTTTTAATTCAAAAGAACAAGAAGTACATAATTTTCGAATTTATTAGTAAATTTAGTTTAATTATATTGATGTGGTGATAATGCTTTATGTTTTCTGAATGAATGAATGAACAGTGCATATGTCTTTGGATCTTGTTGTCTATGAGTGTTAAAATTGTTGGTTCTTGAAAGAATGATGAACAAAGAGAAATGTTATTGAGGATCTGAAAAATTTCATGAAATTGATTCTTGAAGCAAGAAAAAGCAGTGAAAAAGAAAGCTTGCGAAAAAAAAAAAAAGCAAGCAGAAAAAGCCAATAGCCCTTAAAACCAAAAGGCAAGGGTAGCAAGGATCCAAGGCTTTGAGCATCAATGGATAGGAGGGCCCAAGGAAATAAAATCCAGGCCTAAGCGGCTAAATCAAGCTGTCCCTAACCATGTGCTTGTGTCATGAAGGTCCAAGTGAAAAGCTTGAGACTGAGTGGTTAACGTCGTGATCCAAAGCTAAAGAGTGTGCTTAAGAGCTCTGGACACCACTAACTGGGGACTTTAGCAAAGCTGAGTCACAATCTGAAAAGGTTCACCCAGTTATGTGTCTGTGGCATTTGTGTATCCGGTGGTAATACTGGAAGACAAAGTGCTTAGGGCCACGGCCAAGACTCAAAAAAAGTAGCTGTGTTCAAGAATCAACATGCTTAACTAGGAAAGTCAATAACACTATCTGAAATTCTAAAGTTCCTAGAGAAGCCAATCACTCTAAACTTCAAAGGAAAAAGTGAGATGCCAAAACTATTCAGAAGCAAAAAGCTACAAGTCCCGCTCATGTAATTAAATTAATATTCATTGATATTTTGGACTTTATAGTATATTCTCTTCTTTTTATCCTATTTGATTTTCAGTTGCTTGGGGACAAGCAACAATTTAAGTTTGGTGTTGTGATGAGCGGATAATTTATACGCTTTTTGGCATTGTTTTTATATAGTTTTTAGTGAGTTTAAGCTACTTTTAGGGATGTTTTCCTTAGTTTTTATGTTAAATTCACATTTCTGGACTTTACTATGAGTTTGTGTGTTTTTCTGTGATTTCAGGTAAATTCTGACTGAAATTGAGGGATTTGAGCTAAACTCTGAAGAAGGCTGACAAAAGGACTGCTGATGCTGTTGGATTCTGACCTCCCTGCACTCGAAATGGATTTTCTGGAGCTACAGAACTCCAATTAGCGCGCTCTCAACGGCGTTGGAAAGTAGACATCCAGGGCTTTCCAGCAATATATAATAGTCCATACTTTATTCGAAGAATGACGACGTAACTTGGCGTTAAACGCCAAGTACACGCTGCTGTCTGGAGTAAAACGCCAGAAAAACGTCATGATCCGGAGTCAAACGCCCAAAACACGTCATAACCTGAAGTTTGACGCCAAGAAATGCCTCTACACGTGGATTCATCAAGCTCAGCCCAAGCACACACCAAGTGGGCCCCGGAAGTGGATTTATGCATCAATTACTTATTCATGTAAACCCTAAGAGCTAGTCTAGTATATATAGGACACTTATCTATTGTATTAGACATCTTTGATCTCAGTTTTGTTTTATTCTTCATCTTAGGGGATCATTGATCACGTTAGAGAGGCTGGCCATTCGGCCATGCCTGAACTCTTTGCTTATGTATTTTCAACAGTGGAGTTTCTGCACACCATAGATTAAGGGTGTGGAGCTCTGCTGCACCTCAAGTATTAATGAAATTCTATCTTCTTTTATTCAAATTCTCTTTTATTCTTATTCCAAGATATTCATTCGTACCCAAGAACATGATGAATGTTATGAGGCAAAATTACCCTCATCATCATTCTCACTTATGAACGTGTGTGATTGACAACCATGTCCGTTCTACATGCAACAGAGCTTGAATGCGTATCTCTTAGATTCCCCAACAGAATCTTCGTGGTATAAGTTAGATAGTTGGCGGCATTCATCTGGATCCGGAAAGTCCAACCTTGTCTGTGGTGTTCCGAGTAGGATCTTGGGAATCCGGAAAGTCTCACCTTGTCTGTGGTATTCCGAGTAGGATTCCGTTCATGAATGACTGTGACGTGCTTCAAACTTTAACCTGCTGGGCGTTAGTGACAAACGCAAAAGAGGGATTCTATTCCAGTAGGAGCGGGAACCAACCGGTGATTGGCCGTACTGTGACGGAGTGCGTGCGTAGCTTTCACTGCGAGGATGGGATGTAGCCATCAGCCATGGGTGATGCCTCCAGACTGGTTAGCTGTGCGAGTGACAGCCGCACAGGTTATTTCCCCGTGAGGAATGAAAGTAGCCACCGTTGATGGTGAACCCCTATACAAAGCTTGCCATGGAAAGGAGTAAGAAGGATTGAGTGGAAGCAATAGAAGAGCAGGCGTGCTTGAGCCATGTAGCAGCCGTGTATATACTTAAAAGATACCTCTACTAATGAATCTGCATAAGTGTTCTATCCCTTTTATTTAATTTATGCTTTTATCTTTATATTCGAAAACCATAACTTTTTAATCTACCTAACTGAGATTTGCAAGGTGACCATAGCTTGCTTCATACCAACAATCTCTGTGGATTCGACCCTTACTCACGTAAGGTTATTACTTGGACGACCCAGTACACTTGCTGGTTAGTTGAACGGAGTTGTGACTTCAAATAAAGACAATTATTGAATAAATCCCACAATATCAAAAGATACAGAATAGTGATCACAATTTCGTCCACCAGTCACCTTTCCCCGTCTTCGACCTCGGGTCCTCTTCCCAAGAAACAGAAGACCTCTCAGGAGCTTGCGGGTTTTAATGACAAGGAATTTGATGCCCTTAGTTGGGTTGAACAGCATATTCTTCCTCAGACTTTTATTTCTACTGATGATGTGTCTATGGAGCATCATTTTCAGTATATGGCGCGGAGCTGTGTCCGGATGGCCAGTCTTCATGCCGCTATTGCCCGGGAGTTCAAGAAATCCCCCATTGGTGCGACCAGCTCCCGACTTGAGAAGGCTCAGTCTGATCTTGATAAGATTAGTCAATTGAAGGCTGCCAGGATTACTGAGCTGGAGATCTCTTTGGAGGAAGAGAAAACTAGGGCTACCGCGGCTGTGGCGGCGGCGAAGACATCTGAGGAGATGGCGAAGGTGGCGACGGAAAACTATACCAAGCTGTATGCCGAGCTTGTGGAGACGAAGGAGAAGTTGCAATCGGCTCGGGATGATTTTTACGAGCTGGAAGATAATGTGGCCAAGGGTATGGATGCTATGTTTGTGAATTTGAGGGATCAGGTCCGGGTTCTTGCTCCCGACCTGGATCTGAGCTTATTCAGTACGGATAACATTGTTGTGGAGGGAAAGATTGTTCCTGCTCCTGCCGAGGATGAGGTTCCGGTGTCCGACCCCAAGGCTCCGGTGTCCGACCTCAAGGTTCCGGTTGCGGACCCGGTTTCAACTTTGGCCGGGGATGGTTCTGGTGTGGAGGTTTTAAACCGGGATGACGGTGTTGTTGATGCAGTCCCAGTTTCCATTTTTCCTCCGCAGCCTTCTGTTGATGTGGAGACCGGAAAGGTCCTTGATCCTCTGTGATCTTTTGTTTTTGGCTTTTTACCCCGCCTGTGGGCTCTTTTTGCTTTTTTGGATGTGAACGCTTTGGACACCTTTCTGCTATTTAGCTACTTGTAGTAACTTTTTTTTTTTAGCTTATTATGCGGTGTTTTTGCGCTTTTGACTTTTTGTTCCGCTTTTTATGCTTTGTAGTTGTTTTTTGGATAACAACTTTTTAGCTAGCGTTTTGAAACCTTTGTTTTAGCCTTGTTCGCGTTTTGGCTTTTGTTTCCGCTTTTATGCTTTTTAGTTGCTTTTTGGATAGCAACTTTTTAGCTAGCGTTTTGAAACCTTTGTTTTAGCCTTGTTCGCGTTTTGGCTTTTGTTTCCGCTTTTATGCTTTTTAGTTGCTTTTTGGATAGCAACTTTTTAGCTAGCGTTTTGAAACCTTTGTTTTGAGGCTTCTTCCTTGGATCCGGGCTTTTCTTCGGACCTCGGGCCTTGAGTACCTCCTTTTGTTAGGTCCGACCTTTTCGTTGGTCGGCCCTTTAAGTTATTTTTGTAATCTCTTTTTATTTGGCTTTTTTTTTTTTTGAGCCTTTTCAGAGTTACTTTATAACTTCTCACATTAATTTGAACCTCGTCGCTTTATCTTTGCCGACCTTGTATGGTCTCTTGACAAATGATTTTTTGCGTTTTGTCGAGCATAAATTAATGCGCCTTGGTGGGGTACTTTCTAGGATTTGTTTCGTCATGAGGAAGGAGAAAAGAAAATAGAAAAATTCGATTAGTATTAAAAAAAAAAAGAAGGAATATTTACAAAGTGTTTACCCTTGACTAGGTCGGGTGTTTTATTTTAACCGGGAGTCTCATTAAAAAACCCTTGTAGGGAAAAAGAGTACACCTCGGGTTAAATTTCTCTAGCTGTAGTACCGTCTTAGATTACAGGCGTGCCAGGCCCTGGGCAGCTCATTGCCTTCTAGGTCGGATACTTTGTAATAGCCTGTTCCTAAGACTTCTGTTACCTTGTAGGGCCCTTTCCAATTTGCGGCTAGCTTTCCTTCTCCCGACTTTTGTATTCCGATGTCATTTCGGATTAGAATTAGGTCGTGAATGGAGAAGCTTCGCTTTATAACTTTCTGATTGTATCTGAGGGCCGTTCGCCGTTTTAAGGCTTCTTCTCGAATCCGAGCTCTTTCTCGGACCTCGGGGAGGAGGTCGAGTTCTTCCCTTTGTGCCTGCGGTTATCTTTTTCATTGTAGAAGATGATTCTGGGTGACCCTTCATCTATTTCGATAGGAATCATTGCCTCCATCCCATAAGCTAGTCGGAACGGTGATTCTCCCGTTGTAGAGTGTGGGGTTGTCCGATATGCCCATAGTACCTGGGGGAGCTCCTCGGCCCACGCCCCTTTGGTCTCTTGGAGTCTTCGTTTTAACCCGGCCAAGATGACTTTATTTGCAGCCTCTGCTTGCCCATTGGCTTGTGGGTGCTCCACTAATGTGAATTGCTGTTTGATTTTTAGTTCGGCCACCAATTTCTGAAAACTTGTGTCCGTGAATTGTGTTCCATTGTCTGTTGTGATGGAGTAGGGGACTCCGAACCTTGTGACAATGTTTTTGTATAGGAATTTGCGGCTTTTCTGAGCCGTAATGGTGGCTAAGGGTTCAGCTTCGATCCATTTTGTGAAGTAGTCGACCCCTACTATGAGGTATTTGACTTGCCCCGGTCCTTGTGGGAATGAGCCGAGTAAATCGAGTCCCCATTTTGCGAAGGGCCATGGCGCAGTGATGCTGATAAGGTCTTCGGGTGGTGCCTTGTGAAAATTGGCGTGTTTTTGGCAGGGGGGCATATTTTCACAAACTCTGTTGCGTCTCTTTGCAAGGTCGGCCAGTAGAACCCGGCCCTGACTACTTTTTTGGATAGTGCCCGAGCTCCGAGATGGTTCCCGCACATGCCTTCGTGGACTTCTTCGAGGACGCCTTTTGTTTCTGAGGTCGGAACGCACCTAAGGAGGGGGTTTGAGAATCCTCTTCTGTATAACACGTCGTGGATTAGTGTATAATTCTGGGCGTCCTTTGTAAGCCTTTTAGCTTCTTTTCTTTCGGCGGGGAGAGTTCCTGACCTCAGGTAGTTGAGTATGGGGGTCATCCATCCTTGCTGTTGGTTGGATATATTTAGTATTTCTTCCTCTCTTGGCACGGAGGGAGATTGTAAGGTTTCTTGGAGAAGACTTCTGTTGTTGCCTCCGGGCTTGGTGCTAGCAAGCTTTGAGAGGGCGTCTGCCCGGGCATTTTGTTCCCGAGGTATGTGCTGGATTTGTATTTTTGGGAAGTGGCGTAATTGTGCCTGTGCTTGGTCCAGGTATTTTTTCATAGTTGGGTCTTTGGCCTGGTAACTTCCATTTACTTGTGATGTGATGACCTGGGAGTCGCTGAAGATCGTGATTTTCTGGGCTCCGACCTCTTTGGCTAGCTTTAGACCAGCTAGTAGGGCCTCGTATTCAGCTTGGTTGTTTGAAGCCTGGAACTCAAATTTTAGGGATAGTTCTATCCGCGTTCCTTGGTCGCTTTCGAGTATGACCCCGGCTCCGCTTCCCGTTTTGTTTGAGGACCCGTCGACATATAGGTTCCATGAGAGTGGGGTTCCAGGGGTCTCAGTGTATTCTGCGATGAAGTCGGCTAGATACTGAGATTTTATGGCAGTCCGGGCTTCATAGTGGAGGTCGAACTCGGACAGTTCCACCGCCCATTGTAGTATTCGTCCTGCTAGGTCTGTTTTTTGCAGGATGTGTCTCATGGGTTGGTCTGTCCGGACTTTGATGGTGTGGGCTTGAAAGTAGGGACGGAGCCTCCGAGCTGTAAGTACTAGGGCGTAGGCGAATCTTTCTATTTTTTGATAGTTTAATTCGGCCCCTTGTAGTGCCTTGCTTACGAAGTATATGGGGTGTTGTCCTTGATCATTTTCTCGTATTAGCGCTGAAGCGACTGCCCGATGTCCGACCGAGAGGTATAGTACGAGTTCTTCCCCTTTTAAAGGTCGGGTTAGGATTGGTGGCCGCCCGAGGAATTCCTTGAATTCTTGAAAGGCTTTTTCGCACTCCGGGGTCCACGAGAAGGGTTTCCCTTTCTTTAGGAGTGAGTAGAGAGGTAGTGATTTTATCGCTGATCCTGCCAAGAATCTTGATAGGGCGGCCAGCCTTCCATTCAGTTGTTGTACTTCTTTGACACATGTCGGGCTCTTCATATTGAGTATTGCTTGGCATTTGTCCGGGTTTGCTTCGATGCCCCTTTGAGTCAGCATGAAGCCTAAGAACTTTCCGGCTTCTACGGCGAAGGTGCACTTCGTCGGGTTAAGTCTCATGTTGTGTTTTCTGAGGGTGCCGAAGACACTGGCGAGGTCGGTCAGCAAGTTTCTGTCTTCCTGTGTCTTTACCAGCATGTCGTCGACGTATACCTCCAGTTGTAGTCCGATGTGCTCTGAGAACACTTTGTTCATTAGCCTCTGGTAGGTTGCCCCTGCGTTCTTCAGCCCGAAGGGCATTACTACGTAGCAGTAGTTTGCCCTTGGGGTTATGAACGAGGTCTTTTCTTGGTCAGGTCCGTACATCGGGATTTGGTTGTATCCTGAGTATGCGTCCATGAAGGAGAGATATCTATAGCCTGAGGCTGCGTCTACTAAGGCGTCGATGTTTGGTAGTGGATATGGATCTTTGGGGCAGGCTTTGTTGAGATCCGTGTAGTCGACGCACATTCTCCATTTTCCATTGGGCTTTTTTACCAGGACCACGTTTGCGAGCCATAGGGGGTATTTTACTTCCCTAATGAACCCTGCATCTAATAGTGCTTGTACTTGTTCTTCTATTGCTTGCATGCGTTCGGGCCCGAGCTTTCTGCGTCTTTGTTGGACAGGTCGGGATCCCGGGTACACTGATAGCTTATGGCACATCAGGTCGGGGCTTATGCCTGGCATGTCGGAGGCTCTCCAGGCGAAGAGGTCGGAATTCTCCCTTAAGAGGGTTATGAGTTCCTCTTTTAGGCCCGCTTCGAGGTTTGCCCCTATGTTTGTCATTTTTTCAGGTGTGCTCCCAATCTGGACTTTTTCGGTTTCTCCCTCTGGTTGTGGTCGAAGATCTTCTCGGGCTTGGATTCGTCCGAGTTCTATCGTGTTGATCTCTTTCCCTTTTAGGCTTAGGCTTTCGTTGTAGCATCGCCGTGCTAGTTTTTGGTCGCCCTTTAGGGTAGCGATTCCTTTTGTGGTGGGGAACTTCATACAGAGGTGTGGGGTCGAGACTATAGCTGCCAGTCTGTTTAAGGTTGGTCGCCCAATGAGGGCATTGTATGCTGAAGTGACGTCGACTATAATGTAGTCGATGCTTAATGTTTTAGATTGCTCGCCTTTTCCAAAGGTAGTGTGTAGCGAGACGTATCCTAAGGGATGGATTGGGGTGTCCCCTAGCCCAAATAGGTCGGTGGGATAGGCTTTTAGCTCTTTTTCTTCAAGTCCGAGTTTGTCGAAAGCCGCTTTGAACAGGATATCTGCTGAGCTTCCCTGGTCAATCAGGGTTCGATGTAAGTTGGCGTTTGCTAGAATAATGGTGATTACCATTGGATCGTCGTGCCCGGGTATTATCCCTTGAGCATCTTCTCGGGTAAATGAGATAATAGGTAGCTCGGGCAGGGGACTATCTTCTCGGATGTGGTAGACTTCTTTGAGGTGCCTTTTTCGTGAGGATCTGGATGTTCCTCCGCCTGCGAAACCTCCGTTTATCATGTGTACGTGTCTTTCAGGGGTTCGTGGGGTTCGTTCTGCCCGATCTTCGTTATCTCCCCTCCTTCTCTTCTTGGTCTCTTCTCCTTTCTCTGCTATGTATCTGTCGAGTTTTCCTTCTCTGGCAAGTTTTTCTATAACATTTTTTAGGTCGTGGCAGTCGTTAGTAGAATGGCCATAAAGTTTGTGGTATTCACAGTACTCGGACCGATCTCTCCCCGCTCTCTTGTGTTTTAGAAGTCGGGGTGGTGGGATCTTTTCGGTGTGGCATATTTCTCTGTAGACGTCTATTAGGGAGACTCGGAGGGGGGTGTAGCTGTGGTACTTCCGCGGCTTGTCCGAGTTGGGTTCTTCTTTCTTCTTCTGTTCCCGATCTCGATCTCGGAGTGGGTAGGTTGATTCTTTTCTAGAAGAGTCTCTTAGCTGGGAGGTTTCCTCCATGTTGATGTATTTTTCTGCCCGCTCCTGCACCTCGTATAGAGAGGTCGGGTATCGTTTGGATAGGGATTGGCTAAACGGTCCCTCTTTTAGGCCGTTTGCCAGTCCCATGATGGCTGCTTCGGTGGGCAAGTGTTGTATGTCCAGGCAGGCTTTGTTGAATCGCTCCATGTATTCCCGGAGAGTTTCTTGGTTACCTTGCTTGATCCCGAGTAGACTGGGGGCGTGTTTTGTCTTGTCCTTTTGAATAGAGAACCTTGTTAGGAATTTTTTGGTTAGGTCCTCGAAGCTGTAGATTGATCCTGGTGGCAGGTTGTCGAACCACTTCATGGCCGACTTGGTGAGGGTGGTGGGGAAGGCTTTGCACCGAATCGCGTCGGAGGCGTCGACTAGGTACATTCTGCTTCTGAAGTTGCTGAGGTGGTGACTTGGATCGGTGGTGCCGTCGTAGAGGTCCATATCGGGCGGTTTGAAGTTTCGCGGTACCTTCTCCTTCATGATCTCTCGTGTGAAGGGATCATGATTGCCTTCGGGGGTGGTGCCGCGTTCCGTCCGGTCCTTCAGGTTGGCCTCTATTTTCCGTAGTTTTTCTTCTAATTCTCTGCGCTTGCGGGCTTCCCTCCTCAGATCTTGTTCAGTTTCTCTCTGCTTTTTTACGTCCTCTTCGAGTTGTTTCAGCCGGTTTTGCTGTGTCCGAACTGCTTCTAGAATTTCTGAGCTTTCGGGATTTTGGGGATCTTGGTTTGGGAGTGATGTCTTTGGGCGATTCTGTTTGTTTCTTCCTGGAGTGCGCGGTGATAGAGGGCTATCCGGTCGTTCTCCGGTGTCAACTTCTTCCTCTTGTTCTGATGTAGCGTGGTTATTGTTGGGAGGGTCGTCCGCCATGGTAAAGGTATGACTTCCAGGTCCCCGGCAATGGCGCCAATGTTCCGAGGGTTACCTGAAACGTGCAGCTCGGTCGTCTTAGGAAGGCCCGAGATGGGGGGATTGATGACCCGAGCCTGGTATGCCGAGTGGTTGGTGGTGGTACCTGCAATGACACTCCGATGCTTAAGTTAGCATGGGTCCAAGCAGATATTGAGTAGAATTAGAGTATATGTTATACCTGGGTGCTCCAGTGTATTTATAGTAGTTGGCCGTGATCTTCCCTGGATAAGATATTCTTATCTTATCTTATCCTTTTGGGAGTTTTATCTTTATCTTTGTGGAACCGCCTTTCCTAGGCCTTTTCGGCCTTTAGGTCTTGGGCTTCGTTCCTTTTGGGCTTCTTTAGCTTTATTGTCCGAGGTCCGACCTCAGGCATGGGCCTGGGGATGAGGTCGGACCTTCTATGGACTTTGCCGAGTTTGGGGAGCTCGGTCAGGGTATGAACAGTGTCTTTTTGTTGTTTTTATCTTTCCTCTTTTTAAAAATCAAATCTTTTTCATAAAAACTTTTCAATCATATCTTTTTAATTGCTGTTTTCAAAATCTTTTTAATTAACTAATTGATTCAGTTCTCAATTTGCTTTGATCTTATTTTTCTTTTTAATTTTCGAATTTTTTTTGTTTTATTTTCCTTTTGTTTTATTTTATTTTTATTTTTTCGGTTATTTTAAAAAAAAAAAAACAAAAAACAAAATTTATCTCTTTGCAATCATTATCATTTCCCTTTTGTCCATTATGGACTCAAGTGGAATTAATCAGTCCAAGAGGACTCTGGGGTCATATGCTAACCCCATTACAGCTGCATATGGGAGTAGCATCTGTATACCTCCCATCAAAGCAAGCAGCTTTGAGCTAAACCCTCAACTCATTATCATAGTGCAGCAAAATTGCCAGTATTCTGGTCTTCCACAGGAAGAACCTACTGAGTTTCTGGCACAGTTCTTACAAATTGCTGACACAGTACATGATAAAGAGGTAGATCAGGATGTCTACAGACTATTACTGTTTCCATTTGCTGTAAAAGATCAAGCTAAAAGGTGGTTGAACAACCAACCTACAGCAAGCATAAAGACATGGAAACAGTTATCAAACAAATTCCTGAATCATTTCTACCCTCCAAAGAGGATGACACAGCTAAGGCTGGACATCCAAGGCTTTAAACAAGAGGATAATGAATCCCTTTATAATGCCTGGGAGAGGTATAGAGTTATGCTTAGAAAATGCCCCTCTGAAATGTTTTCAGAGTGGGTACAGTTAGACATCTTCTACTATGGGCTCACAGAAAAAGCTCAGATGTCTTTAGACCACTCAGCTGGTGGATCTATACACATGAGGAAGACAATTGAAGAAGCTCAAGAGCTTATAGACACTGTTGCTAGAAACCAATACTTATATTCTAGCAATGAGTTCGTTCCAAAAGAGGAGGTCATGGCATTAGTCACTGATCCTAATCCTCAAGAACAGATGAATGAGCTTAATCAACAATTGCTCCTGATGACAGAACAGTTAGCAGAATTTAAAGAAATGCTCCATGATACTAAAGTTGCTAACAAGAACATAGAACTGCAGTTGAATCAAGCAAAACAGCAAATATCTAAACAGATAACAGAAGGATGTCAAGCAGTTCAACTAAGGAGTGGGAAAACACTGAACACCACTGCTCAAAGGAGCAAGAAGCCAAACAAAGAATAATTGACAGAGGATAACCAAACCACTGTTCAAAATCCCTCTGAGGACAATAAGAGCCCAGAGAGGAATATTATTGGCGTTCAAACGCCAGAAAGGGAAGGAAAGTTGGCGTTAAACGCCCATTCCTTGCCCAGTTCTGGCGTTCAAACGCCAGAAAAGGGGGAGAAGTTGGCGTTTAACGCCCAATCTTCACCCATTCCTGGCGTTCAAACGCCCAAGGAGGATCAGGCACCTGAGAGTGCTGATAATTATCCCTCTAACAAGGCTTCTTCAACCACTTCTGTAAGGAATAAACCTGCAGCATCTAAGGTTGAGGAATATCAAGCCAAGATGCCTTATCCTCAGAAACTCCGTAAAGCGGAACAGGATAAGCAATTTGCCCGCTTTGCAGACTATCTAAGGACTCTTGAAATAAAGATTCCGTTTGCAGAGGCACTTGAGCAAATACCTTCTTATGCTAAGTTCATGAAAGAGATCTTAAGTCATAAGAAGGATTGGAGAGAAACTGAAAAAGTGTTTCTCACTGAAGAATGCAGTGCAGTCATACTAAAAAGCTTACCAGAAAAGCTTCAAGATCCTGGAAGCTTTATAATACCATGCACATTAGAAGGCGCTTGCACCAAGACAGCCCTATGTGATCTTGGAGCAAGCATCAATCTAATACCTGCATCCACTATCAGAAAGCTTGGGTTGGCTGGAGAAGTCAAACCAACCAGGATATGCCTCTAACTTGCTGATGGCTCCATTAAACACCCATCAGGCATAATAGAGGACATGATTGTCAAGGTTGGGCCATTTGCCTTTCCCAGTGACTTTGTGGTGCTGGAAATGGAGGAGCACAAAAGTGCAACTCTCATTCTAGGAAGACCATTCCTAGCAACTGGACGAACTCTCATTGATGTACAAAAAGGGGAAGTAACCCTGAGAGTCAATGAGGATGAGTTCAAGTTGAATGCTGTGAAAGCAATGCAGCATCCAGACACACCAGATGACTGCATGGGCGCTGACATTATTGACTCTCTGGTAGAAGAGATCAATATGACTGAAAGCCTAGAATCAGAGCTTGAGGACATCTTCAAAGATGCTCAACCTGATCAAGAAGAACTAGAGGAAGTAAAGGAATTTTCGAAAATTCCTCAGGAGGAGAATAAACCTCCCAAACCTGAACTCAAACCTCTACCACCATCCCTGAAATATGCATTTTTGGGAGAGGGTGACACTTTTCCAGTGATTATAAGCTCTGCTTTAAATCCACAGGAAGAGGAGGCACTAATTCAAGTGCTAAGGACACACAAGACAGCTCTTGGGTGGTCCATAAGTGATCTTAAGGGCATTAGCCCAGCAAGATGCATGCACAAGATCCTGTTGGAGGATAATGCCAAACCAGTGGTTCAACCACAGAGGAGGCTAAATCCAGCCATGAAGGAGGTGGTGCAGAAAGAGGTCACTAAATTACTGGAGGCTGGGATTATTTATCCTATTTCTGATAGCCCCTGGGTGAGCCCTGTCCAAGTTGTTCCCAAAAAGGGAGGCATGACAGTGGTTCATAATGAAAAAAATGAACTGGTCCCTACAAGGACAGTCACAGGGTGGCGTATGTGTATTGACTACAGAAGGCTCAATACAGCCACCAGAAAGGATCATTTTCCTTTACCATTCATAGACCAAATGCTAGAAAGACTAGCTGGTCATGACTATTACTGCTTTTTGGATGGCTATTCAGGCTACAACCAGATTGCAGTAGATCCCCAGGACCAAGAGAAAACAGCATTTACTTGCCCTTCTGGCGTGTTTGCCTATAGGAGAATGCCTTTTGGTCTGTGCAATGCACCTGCAACCTTTCAGAGGTGCATGCTCTCTATCTTCTCAGATATGGTAGAAAAATTTCTGGAAGTCTTCATGGATGACTTTTCAGTATATGGAGACTCATTCAGCTCCTGTCTTAACCACCTATCACTTGTCCTGAAAAGATGCCAAGAGACTAACCTGGTTTTAAACTGGGAGAAATGTCACTTTATGGTGACTGAAGGAATTGTCCTTGGGCACAAAATTTCAAGCAAGGGAATAGAGGTGGATAAGGCAAAGGTAGAGGTAATTGAAAAATTACCACCACCTGCCAATGTTAAGGCAATCAGAAGCTTTCTTGGGCATGCAGGATTCTACAGAAGGTTTATAAAGGATTTTTCAAAAATTGCCAAACCTCTAAGTAATCTGCTAGCTGCTGACACTCCATTTATCTTTGATAATGAGTGTCTGCAGGTATTTGAGACCCTGAAGGCTAAGCTGGTCACAGCACCAATTATCTCTGCACCAGATTGGACATTGCCGTTTGAATTAATGTGTGATGCCAGTGATCATGCCATTGGTGCAGTGTTGGGACAGAGGCATAACAAGCTTTTGCACGTCATTTATTATGCCAGCCGTGTTCTAAATGACGCACAAAAGAACTACACAACCACAGAGAAAGAGTTACTTGCAGTGGTTTATGCCATTGACAAGTTTAGATCCTACCTAGTGGGATCAAAGGTGATTGTGTACACTGACCATGCTGCTCTTAAATACTTACTCACAAAGCAGGATTCAAAACCCAGGCTTATCAGATGGGTGTTGCTTCTGCAAGAGTTTGATATAGAAATAAGAGACAGAAAAGGGACAGAAAACCAAGTGGCTGATCATCTGTCCCGAATAGAACCAGTAGCTGGGGCGTCCCTCCCTTCTACTGAGATCTCTGAGACTTTCCCAGATGAGCAACTCTTTGCCATTCAGGAAGCTCCATGGTTTGCAGATATTGCAAATTATAAAGCTGTGAGGTTCATACCCAAGGAGTACAGCAATGTGCAAAGAAAGAAATTAATTTCAGATGCAAAGTACTACCTCTGGGATGAACCATATCTCTTTAAGAGATGTGCTGACGGAGTGATCCGCAGATATGTACCCAGAGAAGAAGCACGAAAGATCTTATGGCATTGCCATGGATCACATTATGGAGGACATTTTGGAAGTGAGCGAACAGCCACTAAAGTCCTCCAGTGTGGCTTCTACTGGCCTACTCTCTATAAAGATTCCCGAGAGTTTGTGCGTAACTGTGACAGTTGCCAAAGAGCTGGTAACCTGCCTCACGGGTATGCCATGCCTCAACAAGGGATATTAGAGATAGAATTGTTTGATGTATGGGGAATTGACTTCATGGGGCCATTCCCACCATCATACTCAAACACTTACATTCTGGTGGCAGTGGACTATGTATCTAAGTGGGTAGAAGCAATTGCTACACCCACTAATGATACCAAGACCGTGCTGAAATTCCTCCAGAAACACATCTTCAGCAGGTTTGGTGTTCCCAGAGTACTAATCAGTGATGGGGCACTCATTTCTGCAATAGACTGCTACACTCTGCTATGGTTAGACATGGAATTAGCCATAAAGTGGCAACTCCGTATCATCCACAGATAAATGGGCAAGCAGAAGTCTCTAACAGAGAACTAAAAAGAATCCTAGAACGGACTGTGATGGCCCGAAGAAAGGATTGGGCAAAGAGCTTGGATGATGCTCTGTGGGCATACAGAACAGCATTCAAGACTCCTATAGGAACCTCTCCATACCAACTGGTGTATGGGAAGGCCTGTCATTTGCCTGTGGAACTGGAACATAAAGCCTATTGGGCAACCAGATTCCTAAACATGGATGCTCAGTTAGCTGGTGAGAAAAGACTGCTCCAGCTAAATGAGCTAGAGGAGTTCAGACTCAATGCCTTTGAAAATGCAAAAATTTATAAGGAAAAGGCAAAGAAGTGGCATGACAAGAGATTGTCAACCAGAGTCTTTGAGCTAGGACAAAAAGTTCTGCTCTTCAACTCCAGGCTCAAATTGTTTCCAGGAAAACTCAAATCCCGGTGGAGGGGTCCGTATGTGATTACAGGAGTGTCACCATATGGATATGTTGAGCTTCAGGATATTGATTCTAACAAGAAGTTCATTGTTAACGGACAGAGAATCAAGCACTATCTTGAAGGAAATTTTGAGCAGGAATGCTCAAAACTGAGACTTGAGTGATTCTTAGCAGAAGTCCAGCTAAAGACAGTAAAGAAGCACTTGCTGGGAGGCAACCCAGTCATTAGGAGGGTATATGATTAGTTCTTACAGAGGCAAGTATCAAAAATGAAGGAATTCACAGAGTTACAGAAGGATTCAGCTCAAAAAGCAGAGAAAATGAGCTTACTGGCGAAAAAACGCCAGTAAGGGGCATTTTGGGCGTTAAACGCCAGAATGGGTACCATTCTGGGCGTTTAACGCCAGGAATGGTGCCATTTTGGGCGTTAAACGCCAGAATGGGCACCATTCTGGGCGTTTAACGCCAGGTGTGCAGCATCCTGGGCGTTCTGAAAAACGCCCAGTGACAAAAGATTTCTGGCGTTTAACGCCAGCCAGGGCACCTGGCTGGGCGTTAAACGCCCAAAAGGGATAGCAAATGGGCGTTAAACGCCAGAATGGGTGCCATTCTGGGCGTTTAACGCCAGAAAGGTGGGGGGACCACATTTTTGTTTTCAACTCAAATTTTTTCAAACTTTCCTTTTCTCACCCATACTTTTCTACAAAATCACACTTCAATCATTCATCATTCACTTTCAAATCTTCAAAAATCAAAACCATTCTTCAAATTTATTTCAAATCAATTACAAACATTGTTCAAAAATTTCACCCTTTTCTCAATTTCTGTCCATATATTCTCAAATCTCCTTCCAAATTTCTCTCTTCTTTTTCGAAAACTCCCCTCCCCACCTTATAAATACACGTTTGGCTCCCTCATTCCATCACACCATTCGAATTTCCTCTTCCTCCCCCTCTCTTCTCTCTTTTCTTTTGCTTGAGGACAAGCAAACCTCTAAGTTTGGTGTGCTTTTCCGTGATCACTAAGCCAAGATTCATCAAGATCATGGCTCCTAAGGGAAAACAAACCAATTTAAGAGGAAAGAAAGAGACTAATCCAAAGAATCTTTGGAATCAAGAGAAGTTCTTAACCAAAGAACATGAAGACCATTATCACAAAATAATGGGTCTGAGGTCAGTGATCCCGGAAGTAAAATTTGATCTGAAAGAAGATGAATATCCGGGGATCCAAGAGCAAATTCGAAACAGAGGTTGGGAAGTTCTAACCAATCCTGAGACAAAGGTTGGAAGGAACATGGTTCAGGAATTCTACTCAAATCTGTGGCTGACAGATAAGCAGAGAATGACTGGAACCGCTTACCATACCTATAGAACCATGGTCAGAGGGAAAGTTATATACTTCCATCTGGACAAAATAAGAGAAATCTTCAAGTTGCCTCAACTGCAAGATGATCCTGACTCCTTTAATAGGAGGATGGTGAGAGTAGATAAAGGGTTGGATCAAGTTCTAGAGGACATATGCCTCCCTGGAACTAAGTGGATAACCAATTCTAAGGGTGTCCCTAACCAACTCAAGAGGGGAGACCTCAAACCAATTGCAAGAGGTTGGCTAGACTTTATTGGGCGTTCCATATTGCCCACTAGCAACCGTTCTGAGGTTACTATCAAGAGAGCAGTGATGATTCATTGCATTATGCTTGGAAAAGCAGTGGAGGTGCATCATGTGATTGCTTGTGAGATCTACACAATTGCAAATAAGAATTCCACTGAAGCCAAATTGGCCTACCCAAGCTTGATCTCCTTGCTCTGTAAAGAGGCTGGGGTAAAGATGGGAGTAGATGAGTTCATACCCATTGAACATCCAATCACCAAGAAGTCAATGGAAGGACAAGTGCAAGACAACTCTATCAAGAGGAGGGTGCATGAGTTCCTCCCTGAATTCCCTGAAATTGGCTACTGGGCCAGCCTAGAAGCATCCATTAACAAGTTGTAAGAGACTATGGAGCAACTGAAGGAAGAACAGCAGAATCAGAACTGCATGATCTGCAAATTGCTGAAGGAACAAGAGAAGCAGGGGCGTGAAATCCAAGAATTGAAACGCCAAAAGCTCTCCTCTCAAGCTGAGGGAGCATCCACTTCTCAAAATCAAGGTTGTTGAGTCCTAACTCTGTGAAAACCTCTATCATTAGTAGCCTATGTTTTTGCGTTTTTTTTATTTTTGTTCTCTATTTTTATTTTTTCTAGTTTAATCTTATATTTAGTTTTGAGTCTTGTTCTTAGCTCATAATTAATAAAATTTAAAGTATTCTGCCTTAAAGTTATGAATGTCCTATGAATCCATCACCTCTCTTAAAAGAAAAATGCTTTAATCACAAAAGAACAAGAAGTACAGGATTTCGAAATTTATCTCTGAAACTAGTTGAATTAGTTTGATGTGGTGACAATACTTTTTGTTTTCTGAATGAATGCTTGAACAGTGCATATGTCTTTTGAATTTGATGTTTTGAGAATGTTAAATTTGTTGGCTCTTGAAAGAATGAGGAGAAAGAGAACTGTTATTGAGGATCTGAAAAATCATCAAAATTGATTCTTGAAGCAAGAAAAAGCAGTGAAAAAAAAAATTTCGAAAAAAAAGAAAGAAAAAGAAAAAAAAAAGAAAAAGAAAGAAATAAAGTTGTGAACCAAGGCAAAAAGAGTGTGCTTAAGAACCCTGGACACCTCTAATTGGGGACTTTAGCAAAGCTGAGTCACAATCTAAAAAAGGTTCACCCAATTATGTGTCTGTGGCATGTATGTATCCGGTGGTAATACTGGAAGACAGAGTGCTTTGGGCCACAGCCAAGACTCATACACTAGCTATGTTCAAGAATCATTATACTTAACTAGGAGAATCAATAACACTATCTGAGTTCTGAGTTCTCATAGATGCCAATCATTCTGAACTTCAAAGGATAGAGTGAGATGCCAAAACTGTTCGGAGGCAAAAAGCTACTAGTCCCGCTCATCTAATTGGAACTATGTTTCTTTGATATTTTGGAGTCTATAGTATATTCTCTTCTTTTTATCCTATTTTAATTTTCAGTTGCTTGGGGACAAGCAACAATTTAAGTTTGGTGTTGTGATGAGCGGATAATTTGTACCCTTTTTGGCATTGTTTTTAGTATGTTTTTAGTATCTTTTAGTTAGTTTTTAGTATATTTTTATTAGTTTTTAGTTAAAATTCACTTTTCTGGACTTTACTATGAGTTTGTGTGTTTTTCTGTGATTTCAGGTATTTTCTGGCTGAAATTGAAGGTTCTGAGCAAAAATCTGATACAGAGACTGAAAAGGACTGCAGATGCTGTTGGATTCTGACCTCCCTGCACTCGAAGTGGATTTTCTGGAGCTACAAAAGCCCAATTGGCGCGCTCTCAACGGCATTGGAAAGTAGACATCCTGGGCTTTCCAGCAATATATGATAGTTCATACTTTGCCCAAGATTTGATGGCCCAAACCGGCGTAGCAAATCAGCATCAGAAATTCCAGCGTTAAACGCCGGAACTGGCATAAAACTTGGAGTTAAACGCCCAAACTGGCATGAAAGCTGGCGTTTAACTCCAGAAAAGGTCTCTACACGAAATTACTTCATTGCTCAGCCCAAGCACACACCAAGTGGGCCCGGAAGTGGATTTTTCTGTCATTTACTCATTTCTGTAAACCTTAGGATACTAGTTTACTATTTATAGGATCGTTTGACATTGTATCCGTACCTTATGACCTCATAACACTTTTCACACGTTTCTTGTACCTTCCACGGCATGAGTCTCTAAACCCCATGGTTGGGGGTGAGGAGCTCTGCTGTGTCTTGATGGATTAATGCAATTACTACTGTTTCTTATTCATTCATGCTTGTTTCCATTCTAAGATATCACTTGCTCGTAACCCGGATGAATGTGATGATCTGTGACACTCATCATCATTCTCAACTATGAACATGTGCATGACAACCACCTCTGTTCTACCTTAGATTAAGTAGATGTCTCTTGGATTCTTTAATCGGAATCTTCGTGGTATAAGCTAGAACTGATGGCGGCATTCAAGAGAGTCCGGAAGGTCTAAACCTTGTCTGTGGTATTCTGAGTAGGACTCAATGATTGAATGACTGTGACGTGCTTCAAACTCCTGAAGGCGGGGCGTTAGTGACAGACGCAAAAGAATCACTGGATTCTATTCCGGCCTGATTGAGAACCGACAGATGATTAGCCTATGCTGTGACAGAGCATCAGGGACGTATTTTCACTGAGAGGATGGGAGGTAGCCACTGACAACGGTGAAACCCTACATACAGCTTGCCATGGAAGGAGCCTTGCGTGTTTGATGAAGATGACAGTAGGAAAGCAGAGATTCGGAAGATGGAGCATCTCCAAAGCCTCAGCCTATTCTCCACTACTGCAAAACAAGTACCTTTTTCATGTTCTTTTGCTTTTTACAATCAATCCTGATAATTTCTGATATCCTGACTAAGATTTACAAGGTAACCATAGCTTGCTTCAAGCCGACAATCTCCGTGGGATCGACCCTTGCTCACGCAAGGTATTACTTGGACGACCCAGTGCACTTGCTGGTTAGTTGTGCGGGATTGCAAAAGTGTTATTGCAATTTCGTGCACCACTTCACTTCTCTATAAAAGAGGTGAACAGTCATGGTTTGATTCAGGGAGTAAGATTTGAGAGTGCAAGGCACAGAGTTCTCAGAGCTACCTAAGCTAGCAGTTCTTCTTCTCCTTCAATGTTTTCTGTTTTGTATTTTTCTGTTTAATTTTGTCATGTCTTGAGTCTCATGGAAAAAGGCAAACAGTGAGGTTTGTATGAAAAAGCCATAGAATGGAAAAAGGCAGAGAGTGCAAAATTAAAAGAAAAAGCCATAGATGTCTTAGAGTTCCTTTGTACGTCTATGTTGTGTTTCATGATTCTGTGGGAATCCCCTTGTAAGTTGGGTTAGCACTTTACAGTTTGTAATCAGGAAGATTATAGTGAAATTCTATCACTGTTGTGATGGAGACTGGATGTAGGCTGCACTGCACTTAGCGGCTGAACCAGGATATATCTGGGTGTTATCTTCTCTCTCTTCCTACTTCAATTCTGTTTTTACTGTTCAAGATGAAAAATAAAAAATGTCTCGAGCCAAGTGACGAGACAAAATGAAAATGTCTCGTGACTAGGGACGAGCTAAAAACAGAAAAGCTTCCCCTAAGTCCAGCAAGTGTCAGCAAGCAAAAAAGGGGGCTAAGATTCAACCCCTCCTTCTCTTAGCCACTGAAACCATCATAACCAATTCATGTACACTTCTGAAAGGAATCCTGTAAACAATGGGACAAATCAGAAGAAAGGAGTTCTTGAGATTGATACTCTGAATGCCATACAGGCTCAGAACAAAATATTGACTCAGTAAATCAATTTGATTTCTCAATGTCTGTCTGGAATGCAAAATGCACCAGGCAGTACTAAGGATGCTTCATCTGAAGAAGAAGCTTATGATCCTGAGAACCCTTCAATAGAAGAGGTGAATTACATGGGAGAACCCTATGGAAACACCTATAATTCTTCATGGAGAAATCATCCAAATCTTTCTTGGAAGGATCAACAGAGACCTCAACAAGGTTTCAACAACAATAATGGTGGAAGAAACAGGTTTAGCGATAGCAAGCCTTTTCCATCATCTTCTCAGCAACAGACAGAGAATTCTAAGCAGAACCACTCTGACTTAGCAACCATGGTCTCTGATCTAATCAAAACCACTCAAAGTTTCATGACTGAAACAAGGTCCTCCATTAGAAACTTGGAGGCACAAGTGGGTCAGCTGAGCAAGAAAATTACTGAACTCCCTCCTAGTACTCTTCCAAGCAATACAGAAGAGAATCCAAAAGGAGAGTGCAAGGCCATCAACATGGCCGAATTTGGAGAGGAAGGAGAGGCAGTGAACGCCACAGAGGAAGACCTCAATGGACGTCCACTGGCCTCCAATGAGTTCCCTAATGAGGAACCATGGGAATCTAAGGCTCACACTGAGACCATAGAGATTCCAATAGATTTACTTCTGCCATTCATGAGCTCTGATGAGTATTCTTCCTCTGAAGAGGATGAGTATGTCACTGAAGAGCAAGTTTCCAAGTACCTTGGAGCAATCATGAAGCTAAATGACAAGTTATTGGGTAATGAGACTTGGGAGAACGAACCTCCTTTGCTCACCAAAGAACTGGATGACTTGTCTAGGCAGAAATTACCTCAAAAGAGACAAGATCCTGGGAAGTTTTCAATACCTTGTACCATAGGCACCATGACCTTTAAGAAGGCTCTGTGTGACTTAGGGTCAAGTGTAAACCTTATGCCTCTCTCTGTAATGGAGAAGCTAGGGATCTTTGAGGTACAAGCTGCAAGAATCTCAATAGAGATGGCAGACAATTCAAGAAAACAAGCTTATGGACTTGTAGAGGATGTTTTGGTGAAGATTCAAGACCATTACATCCCTACTGATTTCATAGTCCTAGAGACTGGGAAGTGCATGGATGAATCCATCATCCTTGGCAGACCCTTCCCAGCCACAGCAAAGGCTTAAGGAATTGATCATTCAAGTGAATGAAGAATTCTTTGTGTTTAAGGCTTAAGGATATCCCTCTGTCACTATGGAGAGGAAGCATGAAGAGCTTCTCTCAAAACAGAGTCAAACAGAGCCCCCACAGTCAAACTCTAAGTTTGGTGTTGGGAGGCCACAACCAAACTCTAAGTTTAGTGTTGAACCTCCACATTCAAACTCTAAGTTTGGTGTTGGGAGGTTCCAACATTGCTCTGAGCATCTTTGAGGCTCCATGAGAGCCCTCTGTCAAGCTACTGACATTAAAGAAGCGCTTGTTGGGAGGCAACCCAATGTTATATTTAATCTATTTTCCTTTGTTATTTTATGATTTTTGTAGGTTGATGATCATGAGAAGTCACAAAATCAATTGAAAAAGCAAAAACAGAATGAAAAACAGAAAGAAAAATAGCACACCCTGGAGGAGAACTTGCTGGCATTTAAACGCCAGTGAAGTTAGCAAATGGGTGTTTAACGCCCAGTCTGGCACCATTCTGGGCGTTTAACGCCAGAAAGGGGCACCAGACTGGTGTTAAACGCCAGAAAAGGGCAAGCACCCGGCGTTAAACGCCAGAAATGGGCATCAGCCCGGCGTTTAACGCCAGAATTGGCACATAGAGCAATTTTGCTCGCCACTTGGTGCAGGGATGACTTTTCCTTGACACCTCAGGATCTGTGGACCCCACAGGATCCCCACCTACCCCACCACCCTCTCTCTTCTTCTTCACCCATTCCCCAATCACCTCAACACCTCTTTCCCAAAAACCCTTCACCTATCAAATCCCATCTTTCTCTTCACCACTCATATCCATCCTTCATAAAACCCCACCTACCTCACCATTCAAATTCAAACCACTTTCCCTCCCAAACCCACCCATAATGGCCGAACCCTACCCCTCTCTCCACCCCTATATAAACCCATCTTCACTCCTTCATTTTCATACAACCTAAACACTACTTCTCCCCCTTGGCCGAACCACAAAGCCACCTCCATCTCCTCTATTTCTTCTTCTTCTACTCTCTTCTTTTTTCTTTTGCTCGAGGACGAGCAAACCTTTTAAGTTTGGTGTGGTAAAAGCATTGCTTTTTGTTTTTCCATAACCATATATGGCATCCAAGGCCGGAGAAACCTCTAGAAAGAGGAAAGGGAAGGCAAAAGCTTTCACCTCCAAGTCATGGGAGATGGAGAGATTCATCTCAAGGGTGCATCAAGACCACTTCTATGAAGTTGTGGCCTTGAAGAAGGTGATCCCCGAGGTCCCTTTCAAACTCAAAAAGAGTGAATATCCGGAGATCCGACATGAGATCCAAAGAAAAGGTTGGGAAGTTCTTACCAACCCCATTCAACAAGTCGGAATCTTAATGGTTCAAGAGTTCTATGCCAATGCATGGATCACCAAGAACCATGATCAAAGTGTGAACCCGGACCCAAAGAATTGGCTTACAATGGTTCGGGGGAAATACTTAGATTTTAGTCCGGAAAATGTAAGGTTGGCATTTAACTTGCCCATGATGCAAGGAGATGAACACCCTTATACTAGAAGGGTCAACTTTGATCAAAGGTTGGACCAAGTCCTCACAGACATTTGTGAAGAGGGCGCCCAATGGAAGAGAGATTCAAGAGGGAAGCCGGTTCAACTGAGAAGGCACGACCTCAAGCCCGTGGCTAGAGGATGGTTGGAGTTTATCCAACGCTCAATCATTCCCACTAGCAACCGGTCCGAAGTTACTATAGATCGGGCCATCATGATTCATAGTATCATGATTGGAGAGGAAGTGGAAGTTCATGAGGTTATAGCCCAAGAACCCTATAAGGTGGCGGAGAAGTCCTCTACCTTGGCAAGGTTAGCCTTTCCTCATCTCATTTGTCACCTCTATTATTCAGTTGGAGTTGACATAGAAGGAGACATTCTCATTGATGAGGACAAGCCCATCACTAAGAAAAGGAAGGAGCAAACAAGAGACCCCACTCATCATGAAATCCCTGAGATGCCTCAAGGGATGCACTTTCCTCCACAAAACTATTGGGAGCAAATCAACACCTCCCTAGGAGAACTGAGTTCCAACATGGGACAACTAAGGGTGGAGCACCAAGAACACTCCATTCTCCTCCATGAAATTAGAGAAGATCAAAGAATCATGAGAGATGAGCAACAAAGGCAAGGAAGAGACATTGAGGAGCTCAAGCACTCCATAAGATCTTCAAGAGGAAGAACAAGCCGCCATCACTAAGGTGGACCCGTTCTTTAATCTCCTTGTTCTTTGTTTTCCTGTTTTTTGAATTTTCATGCTTATGTTTATCCATGTTTGTGTCTTATGATCATTAGTGTCTTAGTGTCTATGCCTTAAAGTTATGAATGTCCTATGAATCCATCACCTTTCTTAAAAAAATGTTCTTAATTGAAAAAGAGAAGAATTGCATGAATTTCAGATTTTATAACAGATTAATTATTTTGATGTGGTGGCAATACTTTTGTTTTCTGAATGTATGCTTAAACAGTGCATATGTCTTTTGAATTTGTGGTTCATGAATGTTGGCTCTTGAAAGAATGATGAAAAAGGAGACATGTTACTGAGGATCTGAAAAATCATAAAAATGATTCTTGAAGCAAGAAAAAGCAGTGAATACAAAAAAAAAGGAAAAAAAAAACGAAAAGAAAAGGGAGAAAGAGAAAAAGAAAGAAAAAGAAAGAAATAAAGTTGTGATCCAAGGCAAAAAGAGTGTGCTTAAGAACCCTGGACACCTCTAATTGGGGATTCTAGCAAAGCTGAGTCACAATCTTAAAAGGTTCACCCAATTATGTGTCTGTGGCATGTATGTATCCGGTGGTAATACTGGAAGACAGAGTGCTTTGGGCCACGGCCAAGACTCATAAAGTAGCTGTGTTCAAGAATCATCATACTTAACTAGGAGAATCAATAACACTATCTGGATTCTGAGTTCCTAAAGAAGCCAATCATTCTGAATTTCAAAGGATAAAGTGAGATGCCAAAACTGTTCAGAGGCAAAAAGCTAAAGCCCCGCTCATCTAATTAATACTGATCTTCATAGATGTTTTTGGAATTCATTGCATATTCTCTTCTTCTTATCTTATTTGATTTTCAGTTGCTTGGGGACAAGCAACAATTTAAGTTTGGTGTTGTGATGATCGGATAATTTGTACGCTTTTTGGCATTGTTTTTAGTATGTTTTTAGTGTGTTTTAGTTAGTTTTTAGTATATTTTTATTAGTTTTTAATTAAAATTCACTTTTCTGGACTTTACTATGAGTTTGTGTGTTTTTCTGTGATTTCAGGTATTTTCTGGCTGAAATTGAGGGACCTGAGCAAAAATCTGATTCAGAGACTGAAAAGGACTGCAGATGCTGTTGGATTCTGACCTCCCTGCACTCGAAGTGGATTTTCTAGAGTTACAGAAGCCCAATTGGCGCGCTCTCAATGGCGTTGGAAAGTAGACATTCTGGGCTTTCCAGCAATGTATAATAGTCCATACTTTGCACGAGATTTGATGGCCCAAACCAGCGTTCCAAATCAGCTCAAGAATGCCCGGCGTTAAACGCCGGAACTGGCACAAGAATGGGAGTTAAACGCCCAAACTGGCACAAAAGCTGGCGTTTAACTCCAAGAAGAGTCTCTACATGAAAATGCTTCAAATGCTCAGCCCAAGCACACACCAAGTTGGCCCGGAAGTAGATTTTTATGTCATTTACTCATCTTTGTAAACCTTAAGCTACTAGTTCTCTATAAGTAGGACCTTTTGCTATTGTATTTTCATCTTTCAATCTTAGAATCTGTTGATCATGTTTTTATGATTGAACCCTCTTTGGGAGGCTGGCCATTCGGCCATGCCTAGACCTTGTTCTTATGTATTTTCAACGGTGGAGTTTCTACACACCATAGATTAAGGTGTGGAGCTCTGCTGTACCTCGAGTATTAATGCAATTACTATTGTTCTTCTATTCAATTCAGCTTGTTCTTATTCCAAGATACTCATTCGCTCTCAAGAACTTGATGAATGTGATGATTATGTGACGCTCATCATCATTCTCACTTATGAACGCGTGCCTGACAACCACTCCCGTTCTACAAGCAAACAAGGCTTGAATGTTTATCTCTTGGATTCTTTAATCGGAATCTTCGTGGTATAAGCTAGAATTGATGGTGGTATTCAAGAGAATCCGGAAGGTCTAAACCTTGTTTGTGGTATTCTGAGTAGGATTCAATGATTGAATGACTGTGACGAGCTTCAAACTCGCGATTGTGAGGCGTTAGTGACAGACGCGAAAGAATCACTGGATTCTATTCCGACATGATCGAGAATCGACAGCTGGATAGCCGTGCCGTGACAGGGTGCGTTGAACATTTCCACTGAGAGGACAGGACTGTAGCCATTGACAACGGTGATGCCCAACATACAGCTTGCCATGGAAAGGAGTAAGAAGGATTGGATGAAGACAGTAGGAAAGCAGAGAGACGGAAGGGACAAAGCATCTCCATTCGCTTATCTGAAGTTCTCACCAATGAATTACATAAGTATCTCTATCTTTATCTTTATGTTTTAGTCATATATCATCCATAACCATTTGAGTCTGCCCGACTGAGATTTACAAGGTGACCATAGCTTGCTTCATACCAACAATCTCCGTGGGATCGACCCTTACTCGCGTAAGGTTTATTACTTGGACGACCCAGTGCACTTGCTGGTTAGTTGTGCGAAGTTGTGTTTATGCCATGGTACTGAGCACCAAGTTTTTGGATTCATTACCGGGGATTATTTGAGTTGTGAAAAGTAGTGATCACAATTTCGTGCACCAGTTACCCTACACACGATTTGGAATTCGCTGCGGTTGTGTTTGCCTTGAAGGTGTAGAGGCATTATCTCTATGGGGTTAAGTTCCAAGTTTTCTCTGATCATAAGAGCTTGAAGTACCTCTTTGATCAGAAAGAGCTTAATATGAGGCAGAGGAGGTGGATGGAATTATTAAAGGACTACGACTTTGAGTTGCATTACCATCCGGGAAGGGCAAACGTAGTGGCGGATGCGTTAAGTCGGAAGTCGTTATATGGGGCTTGGATGATGCTCCAAGAGGAGAAGTTGCTCAAGGGATTCGAGAGTCTAAAAATTGGTGCTCGAGAAGTATCCGGAACCTTATGTTTGAGCCGATTAGAAATCTCAAGTGACTTTAACTCCGAACTCCTAAAGGCCCATCAAAATGATGAAGCGTTATGGAAGGTGTTATCGGCTATTGAGCAAGGAAAACAGTGGAGAGTGTCAGAAGAAAAAGATGGGTTATGGAGATTCAAGGGTAGGATTATTGTGCCGGATGTTGGCACCTTGAGGCATGATATCTTAAAGGAGGCACACAAAAGTGGATTCTCTATTCACCCGAGAAGTACTAAGATGTACCATGATTTAAAGGCGATATTTTGGTGGCCGGGTATGAAGAATGATGTGGCGGAATATGTTTCAAAGTGCTTAACTTGTCAAAAGGTAAAGATTGAACATCAAAGACCTTCTGGAATGTTGCAACCTTTAGAGATTCCACAATGGAAGTGGGAAAGTATTGCAATGGACTTTGTGTCAGGATTGCCAAGGACTAGGGCTGGTTTTAATGCTATCTGGGTGATTGTGGACCGACTGATGAAGTCAGCTCACTTTTTACCCATTCTGATGACTTACACCCTTGAGGAGCTAGCACGGTTGTACATAAAGGAGATTGTGAGACTTCATGGTGTACCTGCTACTATAATCTCTGATAGAGATCCTCGTTTCACTTCAAGATTTTGGGGTGCATTTCAGAAAGCTTTTGGAACCCGATTAAGCTTGAGTACGGCTTACCATCCTCAAACAGATGGTCAATCCGAGAGGACAATCCAAACACTAGATGATATGTTGAGAGCTTGTGTTTTGGACCAATCGGCGAGTTGGGATCGGTATATGCCATTAGTGGAGTTTGCATACAATAATAGTTATCATGCGAGCATCGGAATGGCTCTGTATGAGGCTTTGTATGGGAGGAAATGTCAATCTCTACTATGTTGGTATGAAGCTGGAGAGAAAAGCTTGTTGGGGCCGGAAATGATAGCTGAGACCACTGAACAAGTCAAGAAAATCCGAGATAGGATGCTTACGGCGCAGAGTCGTCAAAAGAGTTACGCCGATCAGAGGCAAAAGCCCTTAGAATTTGAGGAAGGAGATCATATTTTCCTTAAGGTTACTCCAACTACAGGAGTAGGTAGGGCGATTAAGGTAAAGAAGTTGAATCCTAGATACATTGGTCCATTTCAGATCCTGGAGAGGATTGGACCGGTGGCGTATTGGATGGCTTTACCACCTCATCTTTCGAACCTGCACGACGTGTTTCACGTGTCGCAGCTTCGGAAGTACACTCCTGATGCTAGCCATGTGTTAGAACCTGAGTCAGTTCATTTAAGGGAAGATTTGACGCTTCTAGTGGCTCCGGTCAGAATTGATGATACTAGTATCAAACGGTTGCGTGGAAAGGAGGTTTCATTAGTCAAAGTGGCTTGGAGTCGAGGCGGTGTTGAGGAACACACTTGGGAACTTGAGTCGGAGATGCGAACAGATTATCCGCACTTATTCTCAAGTAATTGCATTTGAATTTTGTGGGCAAAATTCCCAATTAGGTGGGTGATGAGCGGATAATTTGTACGCTTTTCGGCATTGTTTTTAGTATGTTTTTAGTATGATCTAGTTAGTTTTTAGTATATTTTTATTAGTTTTTAGTTAAAATTCACTTTTCTGGACTTTACTATGAGTTTGTGTGTTTTTCTGTGATTTCAGGTATTTTCTGGCTGAAATTGAGGGACCTGAGCAAAAATCTGATTCAGAGACTGAAAAGGACTGCAGATGCTGTTGGATTCTGACCTCCCTGCACTCGAAGTGGATTTTCTGGAGCTACAGAAGCCCAATTGGCGCGCTCTCAACGGCGTTGGAAAGTAGACATCCTGGGCTTTCCAGCAATATATGATAGTCCATACTTTGCTCAGGATTTGATGGCCCAACCCGGCGTTCAAAGTCACCCTCAGGAATTCCAGCGTTAAACGCCGGAACTGGCACCTAAATGGGAGTTAAACGCCCAAACTGGCATAAAAGCTGGCGTTTAACTCCAAGGAGAGTCTCTACACGAAAATGCTTCATTGCTCAGCCCAAGCACACACCAAGTGGGCCCGGAAGTGGATTTTTATGTCTTTTACTCACCTTTGTAATTCTTAAGCTACTAGTTTCCTATAAGTAAGACCTTTTACTATTGTATTTTCATCTTGGTCTTTCTGGTTCCCTCTCTGGGGCCGAAACCAATGATCATTTTTGTTCTTATGTATTTTCAACGGTGGAGTTTCTACACACCATAGATTAAGGTGTGGAGCTCTGCTGTACCTCGAGTATCAATGCAATTACTATTGTTCTTCTATTCAATTCCGCTTGTTCTTTATCCAAGATATCACTTGTTCTTCAACTTGATGAATGTGATGATCCGTGACACTCATCATCATTCTCACTTATGAACAAAGTGACTGACAACCACTTCTGTTCTACAAGCAACAAGGCTCTAGTGTTTATCTCTTGGATTCTTTAACCGGAGTCTTCGTGGTATAGGCGAGAACTGATGGCGGCATTCAAGAGAATCCGGAAGGTCTAACCTTGTCTGTGGTATTCTGAGTAGGATTCAATGATTGAATGACTGTGACGTGCTTCAAACTCCTAGCAGGCGGGGCGTTAGTGACAGACGCAAAAGGATCGATGGATTTTATTTCGGCCTGACCGAGAACCGACAGCTGATTAGCCATATGCTGTGACAGAGCATGGGAACATTTTCACTGAGAGGATGGGAGGTAGCCACTGACAACGGTGAAACCCTACATGAGCTTGCCATGGAAAGGAGTAAGAAGGATTGGATGAAGACTGTAGGAAAGCAGAGAGACGGAAGGGAAGGCATCTTCATACGCTTGTCTGAAGCTCTCACCAATGATATACATAAGTATCTCTATCTTTATCTTTATGCTTTATTCGTTTATCACTATACCCAATTGAATCTGCCTGACTGAGATTTACAAGGTGACCATAGCTTGCTTCATAGCAACAATCTCCGTGGGATCGACCCTTACTCGCGTAAGGTTTATTACTTGGACGACCCAGTGCACTTGCTGGTTAGTTGTGCGAAGTTGTGCTTATGCCATGGTATTGTGCACCAAGTCTTTGGAGCCATTACTAGGGATTATTTGAGCTGTGAAAAGTGTTGATCACAATTTCGTGCACCAAGTTTTTGGCGCCGTTGCCGGGGATTGTTTGTGTATGGACAACTGACGGTTCATCTTGTTGCTTAGATTAGGTATTATTTTTTTTCAGAGTTCTTAAGAATGGATTCTAGTGTTTCAAGGTGATGTTCTTATCATCACCAAAGCTGATTGATCATCATCAATTTAGCTCTTGAATGCAATGTCCTGCTGAAGCTTAGCTAGCTATGTCTAATTCCTTTAGACTAAAGCTTTAGACTAACATTGCATGATTCCTGGAATTCTCATTAAGAATTTTGATACCTTTATTTTCTTCTTCCACTTAATTTTCGAAAAATCCAAAAAATTACAAAATCATAAAAACCAAAAATATTTCTTGTTTAAGTCTAGTGTCTCATTTTAAGTTTGGTGTCAATTGCATGTTTCTGTTCTTCTTGCATTTTTCGAATTTATGCATGTGTCTTCATTTATCTTCAAGTTGTTCTTGATGATTTCCTTGTTTTGATCTTTGAATTCTATTGACTTGAGTGTTTTGTGTTTCTCATATGCATTCTCATGTTGTTAGTGTCAGTAGTATACAAACTGCTAAGTTTGGTGTCTTGCATGCATTGTTATTTGATTTTAGTTGCATTTTGATTTTTCCTCATAAAAAAAATCCAAAAATATTTTTAATTTGTGTCTTTTCAAGTCAATAATACAGAGAATTGAAGATTCAGAACATACTGCAGAGGAATTATACAGAAAAAGCTGGGCATTCAAAAATGCCCAGTGAAGAAGACAGACTGGCGTTTAAACGCCAGCCAGGGTACCTGGCTGGGCGTTTAACGCCCAAAAGGGTAGAGTTTTGGGCGTTAAACGCCAGAATGTGCACCATTCTGGGCGTTTAACGCCAGGATGGCACAAGGGGGAAGATTTTGTTTTTCAAATCAATTTTTTTTTTAGTTTTCAAAATTTTTCAAAATCAAATCTTTTTCAAATCATATCTTTTCAATCAAATGTTTTCAAAATCAATTTCTTTCCTTTTTCAAAGATACTTACTAACAATTAATGATTTGATTGAACATCTCAAGTTTGTTGCCTTTTCTGTTGAGAAAAGTTTAATGTTTGAATCATATCTTTTCTTGTTAGGCAAGTCATTAATTTTTAAAATCAAATCTTTTTAAAATTGTTTTCAAATCATATCTTCTCAATCACATCTTTTTAAAACCATAACTTTTCAATCATATCTTTTTAATCACATCTTTTAAAAACCAATCATATCTTCTCAACCACATCTTTTTCAAAATAGTTTTCAATCAAATCTTTTTAATTTCTAATTTCAAAATCTTTTTCAAAAATCACTTTACTTCTTTCCCACTTTTGTTTTCGAAAATCAATTAGTGTTTTTCAAAATGTTTTCAAAATCTTTTACTTAATTTTCGAAAATTACTTCCCTTCTTCTCACATCCTTCTATTTTTGGACCAACACTATTCCTTAATGCAAAATTCAAACTCCATCTTCTTTGATAAGTTCGAATTTTCTACTTATGCCTTCTATTTTTCTTTTCCTCTGACACCTCAAGGAATCTCTATACTGTGACATAGAGGATTCCATATTTTCTTGTTTTCTTCTCTTTCATATGAGCAGGAACAAAGACAAAGACATTCTTGTTGAAGCTGACCCTGAACCTGAAAGGACCTTGAAGCGAAAGCTAAGAGAAGCTAAGGCACAACTCTCAGTAAAGGACCTAACCGAATTCTTCAAAGGAGAAGAAGATATGGCAGCCGAAAACAACAACAATGCCAACAATGCAAGGAAGGTGCTGGGTGACTTTACTGCAACTACTCCCGACTTCTATGGGAGAAGCATCTCTATCCCTGCCATTGGAGCAAACAACTTTGAGCTTAAGCCTCAATTAGTTTCTCTAATGCAACAGAATTGCAAGTTCCATGGACTTCCATTGGAAGATCCTCATCAGTTTTTAGCTGAATTCTTGCAAATCTGTGACACTGTCAAGACTAATGGGGTAGACCCTGAGGTCTACAGACTTATGCTATTCCCTTTTTCTATGATGGTCTCTCTGAACTATCCAAGATGTCTTTGGATAGCTCTGCTGGAGGGTCTCTTCATCTGAAGAAGACGCCTACAGAAGCTCAAGAGCTAATTGAAATGGTTGCAAATAACCAATTCATGTACACTTCTGAAAGGAATCCTATGAACAATGGGACAAGTCAGAAGAAAGGAGTTCTTGAGATTGACACTCTGAATGCCATATTGGCTCAGAACAAGATATTGACTCAACAAGTCAATTTGATTTCTCAAAGTCTGTCTGGAATGCAAAATGCACCAAGCAGTACTAAGGATGCTTCATCTGAAGAAGAAGCTTATGATCCTGAGAACCCTTCAATGGAAGAGGTGAATTACCTAGGAGAACCCTATGGAAACACCTATAATTCTTCATGGAGAAATCACCCAAATTTCTCATGGAAGAATCAAGAGAGACCTCAACAAGGTTTCAACAACAATAATGGTGGAAGAAACAGGTTTAGCAATGGCAAGCCTTTTCCATCATCTTCTCAGCAACAGACAGAGAATTCTAAGCAGAACCCCTCTGACTTAGCAACCATGATCTCTGATCTAATCAAAACCACTCAAAGTTTCATGACTGAAACAAGGTCCTCCATTAGGAATTTGGAGGCACAAGTGGGACAGCTGAGCAAGAAAGTTACTGAACTCCCTCCTAGTACTCTCCCAAGTAATACAGAAAAAATCCAAAAGGAGAGTGCAAAGCCATAAACATGGCCGAATCTGGAGAGGAAAGAGAGGAAATGGACGCCACTGAGGAAGGCCTCAATGGGCGTGCACTAGCCTCCACAGAGTTCCCCAATGAGGAACCATGGGAATCTGAGGCTCAAAATGAGACCATAGAGATTCCATTGGACTTACTTCTGCCTTTCATGAGCTCTGATGAGTATTCTTCCTCTGAAGAGGATGAGTATGTCACTGAAGAGCAAGTTGCTAAATACCTTGGAGCAATCATGAAGCTAAATGACAAGTTATTTGGAAATGAGACTTGGGAGGATGAACCCCCTTTGCTCACCAAAGAACTGGATGACTTGTCTAGGCAGAGATTACCTCAAAAGAAACAAGATCCTGGGAAGTTTTCAATACCTTGTACCATAGGCACCATGACCTTCAAGAAGGCTCTGTGTGACTTAGGGTCAAGTGTAAACCTCATGCCTCTCTCTGTAATGGAGAAGCTAGGGATCTTTGAGGTACAAGCTGCAAGAATCTCACTAGAGATGGCAGACAACTCAAGAAAACAAGCTCATGGACTTGTAGAGGATGTTTTGGTGAAGATTGAGGACCATTACATCCCTACTGATTTCATAGTCCTAGAGACTGGGAAGTGCATGGATGAATCTATCATCCTTGGCAGACCCTTCCTAGCCACAGCAAAGGCTGTGATTGATGTTGATGGAGGTGAACTGATCATTCAAGTGAATGAAAAATCCTTTGTGTTTAAGGCTCAAGGATACCCCTCTGTCACCATGAAGAAGAAGCATGAAGAGCTTCTCTCAAATCAGAGTCAAACAGAGCCCCCACAGTCAAACTCTAAGTTTGGTGTTGGGAGGCCACAACCAAACTCTAAGTTTGGTATTGAACCCCCACATTCAAACTCTAAGTTTGGTGTTGGGAGGTTCCAACATTGCTCTGAGAAAATATGAGGCTCCATGAGAGCCCTCTGTCAAGCTACTGACATTAAAGAAGCGCTTGTTGGGAGGCAACCCAATGTTATATTTTCTTTTGTTATTTTTTGTTATTTTGTAGGTTGATGATCATGAGAAGTCACAAAATCAATTGAAAAAGCAAAAATAGAATGAAAAACAGGAAGAAAAATAGCACACCCTGGAGGAAGAACTCACTGGCGTTTAAACGCCAGTGAGGGTAGCAGTTGGGCGTTTAATGCCCAGTCTGGCACCATTCTGGGCGTTTAACGCCAGAAAGGGGCACCAGGCTGGCGTTAAACGCCAGAAAAGGGCAAGAACCTGGCGTTAAACGCCAGAAAGGGGCACCAGCCCGGCGTTTAACGCCAGATTTGGCACAAAACGTGATTTTGATTGCCATTTGGTGCAGGGATGACTTTTCCTTGACACCTTAGGATCTGTGGACCCCACAGGATCCCCACCCACCCCACCACCCTCTCTCTTCTTCTTCACCCATTCACCACTCACATCCATCCTTCATAAAACCACACAACCTCCTCCATATCCTCCATTTTCTTCTTCTTCTCCTCTATTCTTTCTTCTTTTGCTCGAGGACGAGCAAACCTTTTAAGTTTGGTGTGGTAAAAGCATTGCTTTTTGTTTTTCCATAACCATTTATGGCATCCAAGGCCGGAGAAACCTCTAAGAAGAGGAAAGGGAAGGCAAAAGCTTCTACCGCCGAGTCATGAGAGATGGAGAGATTCATCTCAAGGGATGCACTTTCCTCCACAAAACTATTGGGAGCAAATCAACACCTCCCTAGGAGAATTGAGTTCCAACATGGGACAACTAAGGGTGGAGCACCAAGAACACTCCATTCTCCTCCATGAAATTAGAGAAGATCAAAGAATCATGAGAGAGGAGCAACAAAGACAAGGAAGAGACATTGAGGAGCTCAAGCACTCCATAGGATCTTCAAGAGGAAGAACAAGCCGCCATCACTAAGGTGGACCCGTTCTTTAATCTCCTTGTTCTTTATTTTCCTGTTTTTCGAAATTTTCATGCTTATGTTTATCTATGTTTGTGTCTTGTGATCATTAGTGTCTTAGTGTCTATGCCTTAAAGCTATGAATATGAATCCATCACCTTTCTTAAATGAAAACTATTTTTATTACAAAAGAACAAGAAGTACAGGATTTCAAATTCATCTTTAAAACTAGCTTAATTAGTTTGATGTGGTGACAATACTTTTTGTTTTCTGAATGTATGCTTGAACAGTGCATATGTCTTTTGAATTTGTTGTTCATGAATGTTAAAATTGTTGGCTCTTGAAAGAATGATGAAAAAAGAGACATGTTACTGAGGATCTGAAAAATCATAAAAATGATTCTTGAAGCAAGAAAAAGCTATGAAAAAAAAACGAAAAAAAAAGGGGAGAAAAAGAAAAAAGAAAGAAAAAGAAAGAAAAAAGAAATAAAGTTGTGATCCAAGGCAATAAGAGTGTGCTTAAGAACCCTGGACACCTCTAATTGGGGACTTGAGCAAAGCTGAGTCACAATCTGAAAAGGTTCACCCAATTATGTGTCTGTGGCATGTATGTATCCGGTGGTAATACTGGAAGATAGAGTGCTTTGGGCCACGGCCAAGACTCATAAAGTAGCTGTGTTCAAGAATCATCATACTTAACTAGGAGAATCAATAACACTATCTGGATTCTGAGTTCCTAAAGAAGCCAATCATTCTGAATTTCAAAGGATATAGTGAGATGCCAAAACTGTTCGGAGGCAAAAAGCTACTAGTCCCGCTCAGCTAATGTGGAGCTAAGTTTCATTGATAATTTGGAGTCTATAGTATATTCTCTTCTTTTTATCTTATTTGATTTTCAGTTGCTTGAGGACAAGCAACAATTTAAGTTTGGTGTTGTGATGAGCGGATAATTTGTACGCTTTTTGGCATTGTTTTTAGTATGTTTTTAGTATGATCTAGTTAGTTTTTAGTATATTTTTATTAGTTTTTAGTTAAAATTCACTTTTCTGGACTTTACTATGAGTTTGTGTGTTTTTCTGTGATTTCAGGTATTTTCTGGCTGAAATTGAGGGACCTGAGCAAAAATCTGATTCAGAGACTGAAAAGGACTGCAGATGCTGTTGGATTCTGACCTCCCTGCACTCAAAGTGGATTTTCTGGAGCTACAGAAGCCCAATTGGCGCGCTCTCAACTGCGTTGGAAAGTAGACATTCTGGGCTTTCCAGCAATATATGATAGTCCATACTTTGCCCAAGATTTGATGGCCCAAACCGGCGTTCAAAGTCACCCTCAGGAATTCCAGCGTTAAACGCCGGAACTGGCACCTAAATGGGAGTTAAACGCCCAAACTGGCATAAAAGCTGGCGTTTAACTCCAAGGAGAGTCTCTACACGAAAATGCTTCATTGCTCAGCCCAAGCACACACCAAGTGGGCCCGGAAGTGGATTTTTATGTCTTTTACTCACCTTTGTAATTCTTAAGCTACTAGTTTCCTATAAGTAAGACCTTTTACTATTGTATTTTCATCTTGGTCTTTCTGGTTCCCTCTCTGGGGCCAAAACCAATGATCATTTTTGTTCTTATGTATTTTCAACGGTGGAGTTTCTACACACCATAGATTAAGGTGTGGAGCTCTGCTGTACCTCGAGTATCAATGCAATTACTATTGTTCTTCTATTCAATTCCGCTTGTTCTTTATCCAAGATATCACTTGTTCTTCAACTTGATGAATGTGATGATCCGTGACACTCATCATCATTCTCACTTATGAACAAAGTGACTGACAACCACTTCTGTTCTACAAGCAACAAGGCTCTAGTGTTTATCTCTTGGATTCTTTAACCGGAGTCTTCGTGGTATAGGTGAGAACTGATGGCGGCATTCAAGAGAATCCGGAAGGTCTAACCTTGTCTGTGGTATTCTGAGTAGGATTCAATGATTGAATGACTGTGACGTGCTTCAAACTCCTAGCAGGCGGGGCGTTAGTGACAGACGCAAAAGGATCGATGGATTTTATTCCGGCCTGACCGAGAACCGACAGCTGATTAGCCATATGCTGTGACAGAGCATGGGAACATTTTCACTGAGAGGATGGGAGGTAGCCACTGACAACGGTGAAACCCTACATGAGCTTGCCATGGAAAGGAGTAAGAAGGATTGGATGAAGACTGTAGGAAAGCAGAGAGACGGAAGGGAAGGCATCTTCATACGCTTGTCTGAAGCTCTCACCAATGATATACATAAGTATCTCTATCTTTATCTTTATGCTTTATTCGTTTATCACTATACCCAATTGAATCTGCCTGACTGAGATTTACAAGGTGACCATAGCTTGCTTCATAGCAACAATCTCCGTGGGATCAACCCTTACTCGCGTAAGGTTTATTACTTGGACGACCCAGTGCACTTGCTGGTTAGTTGTGCGAAGTTGTGCTTATGCCATGGTATTGTGCACCAAGTCTTTGGAGCCATTACTAGGGATTATTTGAGCTGTGAAAAGTATTGATCACAATTTCGTGCACCAGTGGGTAGAATGTAAAACCCGGTTAATTAACGGCTAATTAACCCATAAATGAGAATTTATTCTAGAAAGCCCAAAATGTGATTTTTATGACTTAATATGATAGAGGAGATTGAGACGAGAATTTTGGTGCCAATTTTATAGAATTCGGACCAAGATTAGACCGAACGGGCCAAATCAAGCCAACCGGACCCAAAGTGGGCCCTTGGCCCAACTAAACTAAACCAAAACCTAGTTTTCCGCACTCTCTCTCCTCACACAACACTCACACACGCTGAAAAGAGAGGAAATGGGGGAAGAACACTTTCTCAAACTTCTATCTCTCACTTGATCTTCAAACCACCATAACTTTTGATCTAGAGCTCCGATTGCCGCACCGTTTGTGGCCATGCATTCACCGCGAAGAGCTCTACAAAACCCATATAATTAATCTTGAGGTAAGCCACGTTTTGCTCTTCGAATTTCCAGCTTTGATTTCGAGTTTTATGAGCAAAAATATTGAGATTTTGGACTCTTTGATGTTATAGGACCCAACTCTCTTGAAGGAGAAGGTTAATATTGTTTCCTTGGACCTTGGGTGTGGTAAGATTTTCAACCCTAGTGTAATTTGTTATTCTATGATGTTTGGGTATTGAGATGTTGTGTATGGGTATGATGATTGTGGCTTAGGTTGTGTATGTGTGAATATTGAAACTTGATTGGTGACTTTGAAAAGCTTGAAAAGGGCTTTGGTGGTAAAAAATCTATTCTTGAAGGTGTTGAGGTCTTGAGAGCTTGAGAAAAAGTGGTATGGAAGTGCTCCGGTTGGGCTTGGGAAATCGGCTAAGGTATGGTTTCGGTTTCTTGTATCTAATACATAATGTGGTAGGAAATACTTAGGCTAGAGGCCCTAAGATAGGCATTGAATTGTTGGTGTTATTGAATGGTTGATATATATATGATGTGGTCATATATGTGATGATGATTATTGATGCCTTGGTGGTATGATGTATGAGAAATATGTATGTTGTGATATATGCTTGATGATTGGTTATGGTTGAATTGTGGGTTGAACCATGTTAATGGTGAGTATGATATTGATTGTGTACAATGATGATTAATTGGAATTGGTGTTGTTGAAAATTGGCATGAGGAAGAGCATGTGATATGTCAATGTGTTTGGGTTTGAGCCACTTGGGTGAAGTGGGTTAAAATGATGGAATAGTGATTTTGGTGAAAAATGAGATAAAGTGTCAATGTGTGAGTTGAGGAGGCTTGATGTTGAATTTGATATATTTTGATTGATTTCAAAGAAAAGGGATGAAATTGGCATGTTTTGATTGATTTTGAAAAGAGTTGAAAATGGCTTGTTTTGAAAATGGCACTTTGTGGTTTTGTATGAAAAACATAGTTTTTGGGCATACTTTGACGGGACATAACTTGGACTACGGATATCTGTTTTGTGCCAAATCTGTTTAGAAATGAAATTAGATCCGGCATGTCCATGCCGTTCGAAGAACGGGTGAAAAATGATTTAAAATGAGAAAGTTATGTCCGTTGGAAGATTGGGTGTTTAATCTGTGAATTCTGTAGATTTTAACTTAGAAAATTTTTAGCAAAATGACCCCCGCGCGTAGGCCCACTTGGCGCGTACGCGCTGTTCTTCCAAAAAGCGCCATCCACGCGTGCGCGTGAAGTGCGCGGGCGCGCCGAATGTGCTGCACCCAATGCCCAGCCATTTTCCAGAGAGTTGTGCCAGAACTGTGCCAGTTTTGTGTCTGGGGCACGAGAGCATCCACGCGTACGCGTGGTTGACGCGTGCGCGTCGATTGGCTAAATTTCAATCCACGCGTTAGCGTGCATGACGCATACACGTCAATGAGTTTCGTGGCCATCTACGCGTGCGCGTGGAGTGCGCGTACGCGTGGCCCTGTTTTCATCCCAAAGTTGATTTTTGAGTTTTAAAAGCCAAATCTCATACTTCTAAGCCTCCGATCTCACCACTTATGTCTCAAATCATTATGATATGCCTAGCTATTAGAAAAGGAGCTAGGGAATGTGGTAACTTGCGAGTGAAGCAAGTAAAAAATGAATGATCAATGAGGATCAAAGATGATTATGTGAGATGCGGAGGATGGTGGTAGAAGTGCTTGTTATGCCATGGGCGGAAGGGCCGTAATTGTTAATGAAATGGCTAGTTATGGATTTAACCGTGAACCGAATGGCTGGTTATGGATTTAACTGTGAGCCGGATGGCTAGATTATTGCCGTGTTACGGCGGAGCCATGATTATGGCTAAGTATAAATGCATATATACTGTTGAATGAATTGTGAATGTTGCACTTCCACTGTTGGAGATGAGAGTTTCCTTGGAAGGAAGCAGTGGCTAGCCACCACGTGCTCCAGGTTGAGACTCGAAGCTCTTTTGACCCTATGTCGTCAGGGTGGCCGGGCACTGTGAAAGCCCCGGATGAGCTCACCCCCATAAATATTCACCAGTGAGGGTGATGGATATGGATCATAATTATGATCAAGTTTATATTGAGTATAACTCAAGTTGGGGAGACACGACAGAGGGACAGTCCAATGGTTAGCTACAAGGACTTGTCGGGTTGGCTCTATAACTGACAGATGATATCATCAGCCACTAGGGACAGGCATTCATCATATGCATACTATATGAATTGTTTGAGATTGCCTAATTGACTGCATATTACTTGCTAATTGTCTAAATGCCTTATTTTAGTGAAGATTTTTATTTATTTGTGGGAGTATTTTAGTGAAGGTTTTTAAAAACCTCCACAATACATTTTATTTATGGCAATTTTAAAAACCTCCACTAATAATAAATTAAAATTGAGATTTGAAACAAAACCTAATTTTGAAACAAAACCTAATTTTCCCTTTCTTTCAACACGAGTCTGGGTTATAGCTCAGAGAGAAAGAGAGCTTCTGGATCGAGAGCTTCGTTCACCATTCACTGTCATCGGCTTCAAACAAAACTGCCATTTTTGCCGTCATTCCCGCTGTCGTTTCTGCCGCCGGCACCGTCACCACTGCCGTGTCCGTTGCGGTAGAGAGCTTCTAGATCGAGAGATTCTGGATTAGGGAGGTTGATGTTGGCCCCGATGGTAAGATCCGTTACGAGGATTTCATCGCCAGAATGGTAAACTCCTCACATATCAGATCCTTGCAAATTCCATTCGCTCTGCATCTAGATTTTCCTAAATGTGTTCTTTCTTTTTTCTCAGCTATTTTCGTATTGCTGTTTCTTCTTCTTCTTCATGTTTGGTTTTTGTTTTGTGCCGTTTCCTTTAATGGACGAACGGGTTAACCATGTTATGTGCAGTTTATTTTATTTGATTTTAATTTCTCCATTCTTTTTATCTGGTGGTGTTTCAAATGAGAAATTAGTTTGTTCTATGATATGGTGGTTGAATTTGATGGACTTTTATTGGAACTTTGTTTCATTGATGATGGATTATTCTAAAGAAGTGGCATTTGATCATTACAAGGTGTTGTTCTTACTCTATTCTGTTATTTTTAGAACATTGTCTTCCTCCTCTACAGAATCAGGGTGGGTTGAGCTAGTTTAGTTTATTTATCAATAAAATCTTTGGAAATATTGGTAGTGCACTTGATTATACATAACTGATTCACATGAATTAACATAATTTGTTGCCAGATTGAGCATAAACCAGAAATGTTCAGCTTATAAGTTAGAAATGTTCAGCTTTGAAGTTTTGAATTAACATTATAGTTTTGAAGTTTGCGTGCACTATATAATAAGGTACACAACAAATTAAACTTCCTCTTTGAGTTAGCCATAACTGATTGACAAGATTTTATAGCCATGCTTTTTTTTTAAAATTTACTGATAGCAATGTTCTTTTACTGTTTGAGGCACCAATTCAATTATATGGTTAAATTTTGGTTTTGAATTTCTTTTTAGTTACTCTTAGTTAATTAGTAAACTAGCTTGCAAGTACTTATTATTTCTAGATTCCACAGAACATTGGATATTGTAAAGATTGTCATAAAAGAGAGATCATATGTCTACAGCAAAAAAGACAAGATCATCCATCTTGCCAAAGATGGGAAACTGGAAGAGGTGGGTTTGTAGCTTTAAAATTACTTGGTTTACCATGCAGAAAGCAACTACATGACTTTTAACCTAAAAAAGGTACAGCTTTGGAAAGTTATAATGTTAGTGTATTAATGCTAATTTTAGTGTGTTAATGCACCTCTTATGCCATTGTTTGCTGGGCGATACTCTAAATCTGCACTTGTATCTCATACACTATTTGGTATTCTATATCATTTAAGTTTTCAATAGACCAGTTTATAAGAGACACAACATATTCTTATTATATTCTTTAGTGTATTATAATTTTCTGTAAAATTTCTGGTGGGAGGAGGATTTATTTGGAAAAAATGGAGTTTGATCTGTTTTAATTTTCATGTGGTTGGAAAAACCATACTGATTTTTAGGACATTCTCCAATATTTAACTTAGCAGTAGTTATTTTATATCATAATAAAAAGAGGTTTGTACATAATTTCTCATCGTAAACCTAGTAATATAGTAGCTCTAATTAAAGTGGATGGCTTTATATATTACATCTACACACAACTCAAAATAATTGATGTCTTGCAAAAAAATAAGAATAAGACACGTATATCTAGCTAGTTAGCTCGAGTTTATGATTATGTTTCTATTTTTTTTTTTTAGAATTATCATTCAAAGATATTCTAATACGTTGAATAATTTGACTCATGAAATCAAATTTCTTGGAATGAACAAGGCACACTCAACGGTGACCAAATCTTAATTTTCTTTGTGATTGTGAAAGGAAGTGAATGATATGGTTTAAAGTTTGGACACAATTATGTTTAGCATTTACCATCATCAATTCAACCAATTATTCTTCTAGTCAAATTAGCCCCACACACCCTTCAAACTTCGATTCAATTTAATTAGTTAATCTACTTTAAGCTAAAATCCTTATTATTAGTAGCAAAACACAACAACATATAGTAAATACTCTTAGTTAGTAGCTAAAACTAACCTTGTCTAAAATATTTATATGGTCCCCGCCCTCAAACCTTTAATATGTTTGGATTATTATTATATAAGGTAAACTCTAATAATAGTCTTTTGCTTGTGAATATCAATTTTGTAAAGAAGGCTCTTTCTTTCTTTTTTTTTTTTGAAGATTGTCCATTTTAAAAGAAAGTTATTGCATCTCATTTCTTGACTAATTTTATTTTTTATATTTGGCTTTTGTTGTATCTGAATGATCTCTTATATTTATGCAACTATAATTGTAAATCTGTTAAGAACTCTCAATTTTCTTATATTAGAAGTAAAGGAAGAGGCATTCCATGTCATTATAAAAAGTAACACAAGCTGGAGACATTACTTGATTGAATGTTACGAACTTTAATTTTCACAGTGATTCTAATTTTGTAGAGGGCAGTGTTATAGAATTGAAAATTCATACTTAACCTTTAACATCTCGATTTGCATTCTTGTTCTATATCTATGATTATTTATCTATCGCAGTTATGTTCTACTTAATAACTGATGCTTTTATTCTTGAGTTTGTGGACTAGTTGTTACTCTTGCTTGAAAAATTCAATATTGAAGTGGGTACTGATTTTATTTTTGGTTTTATTATGCATTTGCTTAGGTTTCTTCTATTTTTGGGATTAAAGTGGGTACTGATTTTTCTCTCACCACTTGTTGAGGTAAGATAATAATTATATCCTGTTTTATTTTAAATATGTTAAAAGTCTATTATAGCTTTGTAGTTTATTATGTTAGAAGTCCCATATATATATTTTAGTAGTACACGTCTAGTAATTATTTTTTCCTACTTGAAGTTTAACTAGCAACAATGGATAAATCTTGGATTGCTAAGCCACGAAACTCAGATGAATACATAGTCGGTCTAGAAAACTTCTTGGATTTTACATTTCAACATGGAGCAATTGAGAATAGTAAGATAATATGTCCGTGTCCAAGTTGTGGGTTTCGGAAATGGCATGCTCGAAAAGATGTTAGAGATCATTTACTTTACAAACCATTCCCTAAGAATTATGTTGTACGGAACTTTCATGGCGAGAAAGCAGTAACCGAATTCTCAACAAGTGCACATGTCATGCGCGAGACATTGGCAACTGAACATCCCCTAGATAACATGGTAAATGATGCTTTCGGGATACATATGGATCAGGAAAGCGGTGAGGATTCAGGCACGGAAGATTTTGTAAACGATGAGCCAAGAGAAAATCGTAGAGACTTTGATGAGTTTCTCAAGGAAGGCAATCAAAAGCTACAGGAAGAAAGCGACTTCACAAAGCTAGAATTCATAGTCAAATTGTATCATATAAAAGTCTTGTGTAGACTAAGTGACAAGGCCATTACCATGATACTTGAGTTGGTGAGGGATGCTTTTAGTTGTGTGAATTTGCCTACGACTTTTGATCAGGCAAAGAAACTAATTCGAAAACTAAGTCTTGACTATGTTAAGATAGATGCTTGCCCCAATGATTGTATGTTGTTCGAGGATGAAGACCCAAACAACATCCAACAAACATGCAGTCATTGTGGTGCTTCTAGGTGGAATTCTAAGAAGAAGAAGAAGAAAAAGCAAGCTGCCAAGGTTTTGAGATACTTTCCGTTGAAACCAAGGTTGCAAAGATTGTTCATGTGTCGTAAAACTGCAGAGCATATGTTATGGCATGCAACAGCGAAGGGAAAAAATGAAAAAATGGTGCATCCAAGGGATGGTGAGGCGTGGAAGACTTTTGATTTGACACACAGAGAGTTTGGATTGCAGCCTAGAAATGTTCGCTTAGGACTTGCTAGTGATGGTTTCAATCCTTATAGATCAATGAGTTCTACTCATAGCATTTGGCCTGTGTTTCTCATTCCATATATTCTTCCTCCTTGGATGTGTATGAAACATACTCCCTTTATCCTGTCAATGGTTATACCTGGCAAGCATAGTCCCGGAAATAATATAGACATATATCTTAAACCACTTGTCAGAGAGTTAAAAGAATTATAGGATGACGGTATGGAAATTTATGATGCATCGGAACATAAAATTTTAAGATTTATGCAGCTCTTATATGGACAGTTAGTGATTTTCTTGGCCTAAGCATGCTCTCCGGATGGAACACATATACTGGTTTGGCTTGCCCAACTTGTAATTTTGATACAAAATCTTGTTATCTTAATCATAGCAAAAAATGGTGTTATATAGGTCATCGACGTTTTCTTGGTAGACAACATCGATTCAAGTTAAGTAGAGTTCATTTTGATGGACACACAGAAGAACGTGATCCCCCGGCTAAATTATCAGGATCTGAAATTCTGGCACAAGTAGAAAATCTTGATGTTACATTCGGGAAGAAAGAAAAGTTGAACAAGAAAGGAAAAAGAGGTAGGCAAGCAACTATGCAGTGGAGAAAGAGAAGCATCTTTTTTGAACTTCCATATTGGAAAACCAATTTGTTGCGTCATAACCTTGACTTTATACACATTGAAAAAAATGTATGCGATAATATTTTGTATACTTTGCTCAATGAGAAATCTAAATCAAAAGATAATCTCAATGCCCGAAAAGATCTACAAGACATGGGGATAAGGCGTGATCTTTGGCCAGATGATAATGGAAAATATCACCTTGCTTTGTATTCACTAACACGAGATGCTAAAAAGGTCTTTCTTGCAACTTTGAAGAATGTTAGGGTGCCCGATGGTTACTCAAGTAATATATCTCGATGTATTGATGAGGCACAACAAAAAATCATTGAACTTAAAAGTCATGACTGTCATATTTTGATTGAGCAGCTGCTTCCACTAGCAATCCGTAATGTGCTACCAAACCAAGTTACCTCAGTTTTGATAGAGTTCTGCTCATTTTTTAGAATTCTTTGTGGTAAGAGTCTAAGTCGTACAGAACTTGATAAGCTCTAAGATCGCATTGTGATTACTCTTTGCCATTTGAAAATGTTATTTCCTCCATCATTCTTCACTGTTATGGTGCATCTAGCAGTCCATCTTGTTGAAGAAGCAAAATTTGGGGGGCAGTCCATTATCGATACATGTATCCCATCGAAATAAAAATCATTTGATGAAATTGTAGTACACTAACAATTCATCCATGTAGGGAATTGGGACACTTGAAGTTCTTTGTACAAAATAAAGCACATCCAGAAGGTTCTATTGCTGAGGGTTATTTAGCTGAAGAGTCTCTTACTTTTTGTTCTCGGTATATTGATGACATGGAGACTAGATTTAACAGACCTAGTCGTCTTTGTTATGATCCCCCTTATGAAATATCTTCAGTCTTGCCCAAGTTAGGTACTCCACATGGAGGTCATTCAAACTTCAATTTAACTAAAATAGAGAAGTTGCAAGCTCATCGTTATGTGGTTTTTAATCGAGAAGGTGTGAAACCATATATCAACGCCTTTAGAGACCACATTAGGAGAACTTCAAAAGGAAGAAGACTCTCACCTGCAGAGATAGAAAAGAAAGTTAATAAAGACTTTGTTGATTGGTTTCAAGCATTGGTAAGTGAAAATTCATACTTTATAAAGTATACATTGTATATTAGTCAACTAAATAATCTTGACTGATACTTTTTGTTTTACTTCATAGAGTGTGAATCCAGATAATCCATACGAAATGTCAACTGATATAAAGTTTCTTGCACGAGGCCCAATGATGAATGCAAGGAGATTTTCTATTTATGACATCAATGGGTATAGATTTCGAACTTTGACTAGAGAATTTGGTCTTCAGACACAAAATAGTGGAGTATTTTAGTCTCTAACACACCCTGCATTGCAAGTATTGCTGATAGAAATATGAGACAAGCAAATTTGCCATATTATGGTAAGTTAGAAGATATAATTGAACTTAACTACCATGGACAATTTGCTGTTGTTCTTTTTAAATGCAAATGGGCTGACACTACTAAGAACAGAGGTTATAAAAAAGACTATTAGAATTTTAATTGCATCAATTTCGATACATTAATTCACACGGGTGAGCGTGAAGAACATGAACCTTATATTGAAGCATCTCAAGCACAAATGGTGTATTATGTTGATGATATGGTAAATAAAGGGTGGAGTATTACTGTGCATGTCAAGCCAAGGGATATATATGACATGGGTCAAGAAAATGAAGATGTAGTGTACGAAAATGAGCCATATCAAGAGCAAGAACTTGAACAATTATTTGACCCCAATAATGAGTACATCCAATTAGCTACCAATTTATTAGATAGCGATGCTATTGAAGATAATATAGCTACTAACTTGGCAAGAGATATGTTTGAATGAAAATTTGTACAAAAATTTACCAAAGGTAACATTTTAAGTTTTTTATTTATTATGCATGCATTTGTGTGTATAGAAAGAAAATAGTGTTTGATTAGTGATTTTTTTTCTGTGTGGTTTTGGTAGGTTTTCTGTGTAGTTTTCTATGTGTATAGAAAGGAAATAGTGCCACTGCAGACCATCAGAACTATGTATGTACATAGATATATGAGGTAACACTATCTCTCTTCTCCCATTCAGTTACCTGATCGATCTCTTTCTTTTCTTAGTTTCATTTTCATCTTTTCTTCTATAAAGATAATCTCTTTTTTTCAATTCTCAGGTCAGTTTGGGCATAATGCCCAGCTTTTGTTTTAACACCCTTTACAGTTACTGAGGTTATCCATGAGTCCAAGCTCCCAATCAAGTTGTATCACATTCTCACAACAAGCATCACATGCTGTCATGAGCACTACAAAGAAGAGGGTACATGATGAAATGGTGGAGCAGAACCAGAAGCAAATTGCTCATAAAAAATCCATTGATACCTTTGGCCAGAGAACATCTCAATATAGAGGTGTTACAAGGTTGGTGCTTTTGTTGCTGTTAGAAAGACTAGTGTTTGAACAATAATAGGTTCAATGATTTGCATATATAATTGCTTTCTTATTAATAAATCTTTGTTAAATTATTTAGGCATAGGTGGACTGGTAGATATGAAGCTTATCTATGTTCAAACTGGTCCTTTTGATGTCACTGAACTATTTCTTTCAGGGTATTGTGAGGTTCAAGCCCTGCTTTGATGTCACTGGTAGATATGGATGGAATATTGTGGCCAAGTTTAGAGGTAGTAACATTGGCATTGGAGGAGATGAACTTGTCAGAGGACACTATAATAAAGAGACAAAGAACTGTGTAAGGGCTTGCTATTTATACTGCTTGAAGACATGTATCAAGTGCCTTGAGAAGGAATACAGAGCTCTTTGTAAAGTATAGCATCTTTTGTTTTTTCTAAAATTAGCTTTACTGTTTACTTTTATTCAGAGTTTATATGTTTACTTATTCTGCTAAATTAAAACTATATGCTTGCATTTTTGTATCATTTCATTTGTTCCCTTTTAGACTTTTATTTCTTGTTGAATTTTGTGCATCTCGAATGGATAGTTTGATGTTGCAGCTTGTAAAAGATACAAGTTGATTTATGAAAGAAGATATTTTCTTTGTATATTTTTTATTTTATTCCTTCTATTCTTAGAATGTTTGTCTGTAGCATGTTGTGCTGCACTGTAGCTAATGAAGGTTGTGGTGGAGAAGCTAATGAAGGTTATGGATATTTAGAATTATGTCTTATATTGAGAAATTGTATTATGAAAGATTTAGTTTTTAAATTTTGATATTAAAAAATAAATTTTTAATTTGAGAATATATAAATGAGATGAGATTAATGAATGTTTAGGGTTTTAAATTGAGATTAATGAATGATTTGAAATTAAAAATAAATAACTACAAGATGTGGAGGTTTGAAAACCTCACAAAATAGTTAATTTGTGTCAAATTGAAAAATCAATTTGTGGTGATTTTAAACTGCCACAAAAGTGATTTAAAACTCCCACAAAAGTTAAATATAAAATCTCCACTAAACACACACAAAACCCCCACTGAATAAATTGTGGAGGTTGTTAAAAATCTCCACAAAAGATCTCGTGGCACTTCAAATTTTGGGGGTTTTGAAAACCCCCCACAAACTATTTGGTGGGGGTTATAAACCTCCACAAATAAAAAAAAAACTCCACAAATAAACAAAAATCTTGTAATGCTCTATAGTGTAATTTTGATCTTGTGTCAAAGTTAAAAGTAGTTAAAGAGGTTTTTGTCGGTTCTTGTGAGAGATTACAAGATCGATGAAATAATATTGTAATAGTAATAATGGTGCTGTTGATAATAATAATAATAATAATAATAATAATAATAATAATAATAATAGATGTATAATTGTATCTAGTCATTGCTTTATAATTGAAATACTTAATGACACGTAATAAATTCAATTAATTAAGAGTACTGATTAATGAAATATATTTATTTATAAAAAAATTTTATAACATATATGAGAGAATTTCTTCAATGAATACCACCTCTTAAAATGAATGATATGGTCTAATAAAAAGAATTTTTTTTTAATAATTATCACTTATTTAAAATAATTAATATAGCACAATAAAAATCAATAATATGATGTAAGATTATCTCACAATAGTTTAATATTAATTTTTATATAATAAAAATAGATAATTTTAAAAGAAGGCCCAACTTTACTATAATTAGATGCAGCTGACTCTTCCAAATAGAATAAAGGTTGCTTTTATAGGTGGATCTAATTAACGCTAAGTGGTGTTTTTTTTATAGGGCTGCTTAAACTATTTTTAATAGAAAATTTATCTTAATCTTTATTTATAATCTATTTGATGAGTTTGAAAACTCTAAATTAATATTTGTGATGACTAAACATTAATAATTTAATTAATTACAAAAATATTAATGGGCTGACTAAATTAATTTTTGCAAATACAGGTTTTGCTTGAGTCGAAAGATGTTTGCTAGCCCAAGACACATTCAGCAGTGATATAAAGTTTTATCAATCACTATGGTTGAATTGATTATCATGTTATATGGGCCAGGATGAATTTTGTTGTTGCAAGACCAAATCAAAATCTATAGCCGTGTTGAATATTTCCTACTTTATTGGGGCTGAATTATTATGGGCCAAGTTGATCTATTATTGTTACAAGCCCAAGACTCTGGTAGTTGCCCCAATGCATGATCTGAAAAATAATCCATCAGGAAAGTAAATGTTATCATTTGCCTTGTGTCTTCCAACGAATCCCATTCTTTTTCTTAGGATGGATTTCAAATTTAATTTGCTAGCATTGGAAACATGAGAGAGATTATCATTGTTATGATTAATGGCATTGAAAGCTACACGCTTCTCAGGGAAGTAAAAGCAACTTTTACCAATTAATTTGTTTAACTCATTTAATTGTTTACCTTTCAAGTTGTTTCTTCTCTCTCATCTCTTTCTTCTCTTCAGTCACTTCAACAGAAATTATGGAAGACATGGAAGCTACTTTGAACTACCGAAAAGAAGGAAAGGCACGTCTAAAGACCATCATGATGATGGCAAGAAAACATAAAAAAAGTAGTGGCTAAGATCTTCAACCATAAATGGTAAGATATGGTGATAAGATCTTGGCTTTTTCATACCAAAAATGGTAGAAGGAGATTCAGCCAACAAGGAAGAGATTCTTAGAGGCATGGCTTGTCTCTGATTATGCTCAACCACCACAGAAGGTAGTTAGGGTGGCTACGTGATGAAAAAGGCAGAGATTAGAGCAGATGAAGCCATCATCATCATGAAGCATCAAGGACCAGAAATCTATCTTGGAGAGCAACCCAAGGATGGAGCGCTCGGATTGATGAAGTCTGATGACCAAGGAAGAACTAGAGGTATTTGCATGTTGGATTTTGCATGAGTTACCTCTTCTCTCTCTTTGGCCGAACCGGTTATGTATGAAAGAAAAGAAGTTAAGCTTGGTTTTTGTTTTAACTGTGAAGACTTCTCCTCTCTATAAAAGGGGTGAACAGTCACGGTTTGATTCAAGGAGTTAGAAGTAAGCAGTGAGAGTGTAAGGAACAGAATTCTCATATCTACCTAAGCTTACAGATTTTCTTTTCCTTCAATGTATTCTGTTTTGTATTTTTTGTTTAATTTTGTCATGTCTTGAGTCTCATGGAAAAAGACAAACAGTGAGGTGGTGCGCGAAATTGTGAACAATACTTTTTCACAACTCAAATAATCCCCGGTAATGGCTCCAAGAACTTGGTGGCTCAATACCATGGCATTACACAACTTCGCACAACTAACCAGCAAGTGCACTGGGTCGTCCAAGTAATAAACCTTACGTGAGTAAGGGTCGATCCCACGGAGATTGTTAGTATTGAAACAAGCTATGGTCATCTTGTAAATCTTAGTCAGGAAAACTCAGATGTATATGGTGATGAACGAAAATAACATAAAAGATAAGGATAGAGATACTTATGTATATCATTGGTGTAAGAGCTTCAGACAAGTGTATGAAGATGCCTTCCCTTCCGTCTCTCTGCTTTCCTAATGCCTTCATCCAATCCTTTCTTACTCCTTTCCATGGCAAGCTCGTGTAAGGTTTCACTGTTGTCAGCAGCTACCTCCCATCCGCGCAGTGAAAGCTAATGCACACACTCTGTCACAGTGCTGCCAATCACCGGTTTGGTTCCCTCCCCTACCGGAATAGAATAACTCTTTTGCGTCTGTCACTAACGCCCAGTAGGTTACAGGTTTGAAGCACGTCACAGTCATTCAATCATTGAATCCTACTCAGAATACCACAGACAAGGTTAGACCTTCCGGATTCTCTTGAATGCTGCCATCAGTTCTTGCCTATACCACGAAGACTCTGATCTCACGGAATGGTTGGCTCGTTTGTCAGGCGAGCACTCGGTTGTCAGGCGATCAACCATGCATCGTGCAATCAGGAATCCAAGAGATATTCACTAAGCCTCAGATGCTTGTAGAACAAGAATGGTTGTCAGTCACCTTGTTCATGGGTGAGAATGGTGATGGGCGTCAATCATCACCTTCATCATGTTGAAGAACAAGTGATATCTTGGATAAAGAACAAGCGGAATTGAATGGAAGAACAATAGTAATTGCATTAATACTCGAGGTACAGCAGAGCTCCACACCTTAATCTATGGTGTGTAGAAACTCCACCGTTGAAAATACATAAGCATAAGGTCTAGGCATGGCCGAATGGCCAGCCTCCCAATGATCTAAGATAGCATAAAACTCAAAGATAGCTACCAAGATGTCCCTAATACAATAGTAAAAGGTCCTACTTATAGAAAACTAGTACATAGATGAGTAAATGACATAAAAATCCACTTCCGGGCCCACTTGGTGTGTGCTTGGGCTGAGCAATGAAGCTTTTTTCGTGTAGAGACTCTCCTTGGAGTTAAACGCCAGCTTTAGTGCCAGTTTGGGCGTTTAACTCCCAATTAGGTGCCAGTTCCGGCGTTTAACGCTGGAATTTCTTGAGGTGACTTTGAACGCCGGTTTGGGCCATCAAATCTTGGGCAAAGTATGGACTATTATATATTGCTGGAAAGCCCAGGATGTCTACTTTCCAACGCCGTTGAGAGCGCGCCAATTGGGCTTCTGTAGCTCCAGAAAATCCACTTCGAGTGCAGGGAGGTCAGAATCCAACAGCATCTGCAGTCCTTTTGAGTCTCTGGATCAGATTTTTGCTCAGGTCCCTCAATTTCAGCCAGAAAATACCTGAAATCACAGAAAAACACACAAACTCATAGTAAAGTCCAGAAAAGTGAAATTTAATTAAAAACTAATAAAAATATAATAAAAACTAACTAGATCATATCAAAAACATACTAAAAACAATGCCAAAAAGTATACAAATCATCCGCTCATCACAACACCAAACTTAAATTGTTGCTTGTCCCCAAGCAACTGAAAATTAAATAAGATAAAAGGAAGAGAATATGCAATGAATTCCAAAAACATCTGTGAAGATCAGTATTAATTAGATGAGCGGGGCTTTTAACTTTTTGCCTCTGAACAGTTTTGGCATCTCAATCTATCCTTTGAAATTCAGAATGGTTGGCTTCTTTAGGAACTTAGAATCCAGATAGTGTTAATGATTCTCCTAGTAAAGTATGATGATTCCTGAACATAGCTATTTATTGAGTCTTGGCTGTGGCCCAAAGCACTCTGTCTTTCCAGTATTACCACCGGATACATACATGCCACAGACACATAATTGGGTGAACCTTTTCAGATTGTGACTTAGCTTTGCTAAAGTCCCCAATTAGAGGTGTCCAGGGTTCTTAAGCACACTCTTATTTGCCTTGGATCACAACTCTTATTATTATTTTTTTTTCGTTTTCTTTTTTTCTCTTTTTTTTTTCAGTTTTTTTTTTTTTTTGAATAGCAATGCTTTTTCTTGCTTCAAGAATCATTTTATTGATTTTTCAGATCCTCAATAACATGTCTCCTTTTTCATCATTCTTTCAAGAGCCAACATTCATGAACCACAAATTCAAGATACATATGCACTGTTTAAGCATACATTCAGAGAACAAAAATATTGCCACCACATCAAAAATAATTAAACTATTATAAAATTCAAAATTCATGCAATTCTTCCTTTTTCAATTAAGCACATTTTTATTCAAGAAAGGTGATGGATTCATAGGACATTCATAACTTTAAGGCATAGACACTAAGACACTAATGATCATAAGACACAAGCATGGATAACATAAAGCACTAAAATTCGAAAAACAAAGGAATAAAGAACAAGGAAATCAAGGAACGGGTCCACCTCAGTGATGGCGGCTCTTCCTTGCTTTTGAAGGTCCTATGGAGTGCTTGAGCTCCTCAATGTCTCTTCCTTGCCTTTGTTGCTCCTCTCTCATGATTCTTTGTTCTTCTCTAATTTCATAGAGGAGAATGGAGTGTTCTTGGTGCTCCACCCTTAGTTGTCCCATATTGGAACTCAACTCTCCTAGGGAGGTGTTTAGTTGCCCCCAATAGTCTTGTGGAGGAAAATTCATCCCTTGAGGAATCTCAGGGATCTCATGATGAGTGGGATCTCTTGTGTACTCCATCCTTTTCTTAGTGATGGGCTTGTCCTCATCAATGGTGATGTCTCCCTCTATGTCAACTCCCACTGAATAACAGAGGTGACAAATGAGGTGAGGAAAGGCTAACCTTGCCAAGGTAGAGGTCTTGTCCGCCACCCTATAGAGTTCTTGGGCTATAACCTCATGAACCTCTATTTCTTCTCCAATCATGATGCTATGGATCATGATAGCCCGGTCTATGGTAACTTCGGACCGGTTGCTAGTGGGAATGATTGAGCGTTGTATGAACTCTAACCATCCTCTAGCCACGGGTTTGAGGTCATGCCTTCTCAATTGGACCGGCTTTCTTCTTGAATCTTACTTCCATTGTGCGTCCTCTTCACATATGACTGTGAGGACTTGGTCCAACCTTTGATCAAAGTTGACCCTTCTAGTGTAAGGATGCTCATCTCCTTGCATCATAGGCAAGTTGAACGCCACCCTCACACTTTCCGGACTAAAATCCAAGTATTTCCCCCGAACCATAGTAAGATAATTCTTTGGATCCGGGTTCACACTTTGGTCATGGTTCTTGGTGATCCATGCATTGGCATAGGACTCTTGAACCATCAAGATTCCGACTTGTTGAATGGGGTTGGTAAGTACTTCCCAACCTCTTCTTCGGATCTCATGGCGGATCTCCGGATATTCACCCTTTTTGAGTGAAAAGGGGACTTCGGGGATCACCTTCTTCAAGGCCACAACTTCATAGAAGTGGACTTGATGCACCCTTGAGAGGAATCTATCCATCTCCCATGACTCGGAGGTGGAAGCCTTTGCCTTCCCTTTCCTCTTTCTAGAGGTTTCTCCGGCCTTGGATGCCATAAATGGTTATGGAAAAACGAAAAAGCAACGCTTTCACCACGCCAAACTTAAAATGTTTGCTCGTCCTCGAGCAAAAGAAGAAAGAAGAGAGTAGAAGTAGAAGAAATGAGGAAGAGGGAGATGGTGGTGTTTAGGTAGTGGGAAAATGAAGGGGTAAAGAGGGGTTTATATAGGAAAGAGGGGGATGAGGGTTCGGCCATTTGAGGGTGGGTTTGGGAGGGAAAGTGGTTTGAATTTGAAGGGTGAGGTTGGTGGGGTTTTATGAAGGATGGATGTGAGTGGTGAAGAGAAAGATGGGATTTGATAGGTGAGGGGTTTTTGGGAAAGAGGTGTTGAGGTGATTGGTGAATGGGGGAAGAAGAGAGAGAGTGATGGTAGGGTCCTGTGGGGTCCACAGATCCTGTAGTGTCAAGGAAAAGGCATCCTTGCACCAAATGGCATCAAAATCCACGTTTTGAGCCTTTTCTGGCGTTAAACGCCGGGCTGGTGCCCATTCCTGGCGTTTAACGCCAGGTTTTTGCCCTTTACTGGCGTTTAACGCCAGTCTGGTGCCCCTTACTGGCGTTAAACGCCCAGAAGGGTGCCAGACTGGGCGTTAAACGCCCAACTGCTAGGCTGACTGGCGTTTGAACGCCAGCAGCATCTTCCTCCAGGGTGTGCTGTTTTTCTTCCTGTTTTTCATTTTGTTTTTGCTTTTTTCATTGTTTTTGTGACATCTTATGATCATCAACCTACAAAAAAGATAAAATAACAAAAGAAAATAATTAATTATAAAACATTGGGTTGCCTCCCAACAAGCGCTTCTTTACTGTCATTAGCTTGACAGAGGACTCTCATGGAGCCTCAGAGATGCTCAGAACCGTGTTGGAACTTCCCAACACCAAACTTAGAGTTTGATTGTGGCCTCCCAACACCAAACTTAGAGTCTGACTGTGGGGGCTCTGTTTGGCTCTGTTTTGAGAGAAGCTCTTCATGCTTCTTCTCCATGATGACAGAGGGATATCCTTGGGCCTTAAACACCAAGGATTCTTCATTCACTTGAATGATCAACTCTCCTCTATCAACATCAATCACAGCCTTTGCTGTGGCTAGGAAGGGTCTGCCAAGGATGATTGATTCATCCATGCACTTCCCAGTCTCTAGGACTATGAAATCAGTAGGAATGTAATGGTCTTCAACCTTAACCAGAACATCCTCTACAAGTCCATAGGCTTGTTTTCTTGAGTTGTCTGCCATCTCTAGTGAGATTTTTGCAGCTTGCACCTCAAAGATCCCTAATTTCTCCATTACAGAGAGGGGCATGAGGTTTACACTTGACCCCAAGTCACACAAGGCCTTCTTGAAGGTCATGGTGCCTATGGTACAAGGTATAGAAAACTTCCCAGGATCTTGCCTCTTTTGAGGCAATTGTTGCCTAGACAAGTTATCCAGTTCTTTGGTGAGCAAAGGGGGTTCATCCTCCCAAGTCTCATTTCCAAATAACCTGTCATTTAGCTTCATGATTGCTCCAAGGTATTTAGCAACTTGCTCTTCAGTGACATACTCATCCTCTTCAGAGGAAGAATACTCATCAGAGCTCATGAAAGGCAGTAGTAAGTCCAAGGGAATCTCTATGGTCCCAGTTTGAGCCTCAGATTCCCAAGGTTCCTCATTGGGGAACTCATTGGAGGCCAGTGGACGTCCAGTGAGGCCTTCCTCAGTGGCGTTCACTGCCTCTTCTTCCTCCCAGAATTCGGCCATATTTATGGCTTTGCACTCTCCTTTTGGATTTTCTTCAGTGTTACTTGGGAGAGTGCTTGGGGGAAGTTCAGTAATTTTCTTGCTCAGCTGACCCACTTGTCCTTCCAAATTCCTAATGGAGGATCTAGTTTCAGTCATGAAACTTTGAGTGGTTCTGATTAGATCAGAAACCATGGTTGCTAAGTCAGAGGTATTCTGCTTAGAGCTCTCTGTCTGTTGCTGAGAAGATGATGGAAAAGGTTTACCATTGTTAAACCTGTTTCTTCCACCATTATTATTGAAACCTTGTTGAGGTCTCTCTTGATTCTTCCATGAGAGATTTGGGTGATTTCTCCATGAAGAATTATAGGTGTTACCATAGGGTTCTCCCAGGTAATTTACTTCTTCCATTGAAGGGTTCTCAGGATCATAAGCTTCTTCCTCAGATGAAGCATCCTTAGTACTGTTTGGTGCATTTTGCATTCCAGACAGACTTTGAGAAATCAGATTGACTTGTTGAGTCAATATTTTATTCTGAGCCAAAATGGCATTCAGAGTGTCAATTTCAAGAACTCCTTTCTTCTGACTAGTCCCATTGTTCACAGGATTCCTTTCAGAAGTGTACATGAATTGGTTATTTGCAACCATTTTAATCAGTTCTTGAGCTTCAGTAGGCGTCTTCTTCAGATGAAGAGATCCTCCAGCAGAGCTATCCAAAGACATCTTGGATAGTTCAGAGAGACCATCATAGAAAATACCTATGATGCTCCATTCAGAAAGCATGTCAGAGGGACATTTTCTGATTAACTGTTTGTATCTTTCCCAAGCTTCATAGAGGGATTCTCCATCCTTCTGTCTGAAGGTTTGGACTTCCACTCTAAGCTTACTCCATCTTTGTGGTGGAAAGAACTTTGCCAAGAAGGCATTGACTAGCTTTTCCCAAGAGTCAAGGCTTTCTTTAGGTTGGGAGTCCAACCATATTCTAGCTCTGTCTCTCACAGCAAAAGGGAATAGCATTAGTCTATAGACCTCAGGGTTAACCCCATTAGTCTTGACTGTGTCACAGATTTGCAAGAACTCAGCTAAAAACTGATGAGGATCTTCCATTGGAAGTCCATGAAACTTGCAATTCTGTTGCATTAGAGAAACTAATTGAGGCTTAAGCTCAAAGTTGTTTGCTCCAATGGCAGGGATAGAGATGCTTCTCCCATAGAAATCAGGAGTAGGTGCAGTAAAGTCACCAAGCACCTTCCTTGCATTGTTGGCATTGTTGTTGTTTTCGGCTGCCATTTGTTCTTCTTCCTTGAAGAATTCGGTCAGGTGCTCTAAAGAGTTGTGCTTTGGCTTCTCTTAGCTTTCTCTTCAAGGTCCTTTCAGGTTCAGGATCAGCCTCAACAAGAATGCCTTTGTCTTTGCTCCTACTCATAAGAAAGAGAAGGGAACAAGAAAATGTGGAATCCTCTATGTCACAGTATAGAGATTCCTTTAGGTGTCAGAGGAAAGAAAATAGAAGAAAGAAGAAGGAGAATTCGAACTTGATCAGATATAGTTCGAATTGTGCATTAAGAAGGAGTGATACTCCATAAATAGAAGGATGTGAAGAAGAAGGGGGGGATAATTTTCGAAAATTAATTATAAAATTTTGAAAACATTTTTGAAGAACACTAATTGATTTTCGAAAACAAAAATGGGAAAGAAATCAAGTGATTTTCGAAAAAAAAAGATTTTGAAATTAGACATCAAAAAGATTTGATTGAAAACTATTTTGAAAAAGATGTGGTTAAGAAGATATGATTGAAAAGTTATGGTCAAAGAGATGTGATTGAGAAGATATGATTTGAAAACAATTTTAAAAGATATAATTTGAAAACAATTTGAAAAAGATTTGATTTTTAAAAATTAATAACTTGCCTAACAAGAAAAGATATGATTCAAACATAAAACCTTTCTCAACAGAAAAGGCAACAATTTTGAGATGTTCAATCAAATCATTAATTGTTAGTAAGTATCTTTTAAAAAGGAAAGAAATTGATTTTGAAAACATTTGATTGAAAAGATTTGATTTGAAAAAGATTTGATTTTGAAAAACTAAAAAAAAAATTGATTTGAAACAAAATCTTCCCCCTAGCACCATCCTGGCGTTAAACGCCCAGAATGGTATACATTCTGGCGTTTAACGCCCAAAATGCTACCTCTTTGGGCGTTAAACGCCCAACCAGGTGCCCTGGCTGGCGTTTAAACGCCAGTCTGCCTTCTTCACTGGGCATTTTTGAATGCTCAGCTTTTCTGTGTAATTCCTCTGCAGTATGTTCTGAATCTTCAATTCTTTGTATCATTGACTTGAAAAGACACAAATTAAAAATATTTTGGATTTTTTTTTATAATCAAAATGCAACAAGAATCAATTAACAATGCATGCAAGACACCAAACTTAGCAGTTTGTGTGCCACTGACACTATATGAGACACACAAATACTTCAAGTCAATAGAATTCAAAGATCAAAACAAAGAAATATATGCATGGATTCGAAAATTATAACAAAAACATGCATTTGACACCAAACTTAGGATGAGACACTAAACTTAAGCAAGAAACATCAAATATTTTTGGTCTTTTTATGATTTTGTAATTTTTTTTTTGTGTTTTTCGAAAATTAAATGGGAAAAGGTATCAAAATTCTTAATGAGAATTCCAGGAATCAGTGCAATGCTAGTCTAAGACTCCGGTCCAGGAATTAGACATGGCTTCACAGCCAGCCAAGCTTTCAAAGAAAGCTTCGGTCCAAAATACTAGACATGGCCAGAGGCCAGCCAAGCCTTAGCAAATCACTGCTCCAAAAGCAAGATTGATAAGAAATCAACAAGTTCTTGTGGTGATAAGTTGAAACCTCGGTCCAATGAGATTAGACATGGCTTCTCAGCCAGCCAGATTTCAACAAATCATCATGAAACTCTAGAATTCATCTTCAAGAATTTCGAAAAAAAAATAATACCTAATCTAAGCAACAAGATGAACCGTCAGTTGTCCAGCCTAAACAATCCCGGGCAATAACACCAAAAACTTGATGTTGTTGCCGGATCTTGGCACTGATGTTACCAAAAGCTTGCTCAAAACTTGAACAATCCCCGGCAACGGCGCCAAAAACTTGGTGCGCGAAATTGTGAACAATACTTTTTCACAACTCAAATAATCCCCGGTAATGGCTCCAAGAACTTGGTGGCTCAATACCATGGCATTACACAACTTCGCACAACTAACCAGCAAGTGCACTGGGTCGTCCAAGTAATAAACCTTACGTGAGTAAGGGTCGATCCCACGGAGATTGTTAGTATTGAAGCAAGCTATGGTCATCTTGTAAATCTTAGTCAGGCAAACTCAGATGTATATGGTGATGAACGAAAATAACATAAAGATAAAGATAGAGATACTTATGTATATCATTGGTGTAAGAGCTTCAGACAAGTGTATGAAGATGCCTTCCCTTCCGTCTCTCTGCTTTCCTAATGCCTTCATCCAATCCTTTCTTACTCCTTTCCATGGCAAGCTCGTGTAAGGTTTCACTGTTGTCAGCAGCTACCTCCCATCCGCGCAGTGAAAGCTAATGCACACACTCTGTCACAGTGCTGCCAATCACCGGTTTGGTTCCCTCCCCTACCGGAATAGAATAACTCTTTTGCGTCTGTCACTAACGCCCAGTAGGTTACAGGTTTGAAGCACGTCACAGTCATTCAATCATTGAATCCTACTCAGAATACCATAGACAAGGTTAGACCTTCCGGATTCTCTTGAATGCTGCCATCAGTTCTTGCCTATACCACGAAGACTCTGATCTCACGGAATGGTTGGCTCGTTTGTCAGGCGAGCACTCGGTTGTCAGGCGATCAACCATGCATCGTGCAATCAGGAATCCAAGAGATATTCACTAAGCCTCAGATGCTTGTAGAACAAGAATGGTTGTCAGTCACCTTGTTCATGGGTGAGAATGGTGATGGGCGTCAATCATCACCTTCATCATGTTGAAGAACAAGTGATATCTTGGATAAAGAACAAGCGGAATTGAATGGAAGAACAATAGTAATTGCATTAATACTCGAGGTACAGCAGAGCTCCACACCTTAATCTATGGTGTGTAGAAACTCCACCGTTGAAAATACATAAGCATAAGGTCTAGGCATGGCCGAATGGCCAGCCTCCCAATGATCTAAGATAGCATAAAACTCAAAGATAGCTACCAAGATGTCCCTAATACAATAGTAAAAGGTCCTACTTATAGAAACTAGTACATAGATGAGTAAATGACATAAAAATCCACTTCCGGGCCCACTTGGTGTGTGCTTGGGCTGAGCAATGAAGCTTTTTTCGTGTAGAGACTCTCCTTGGAGTTAAACGCCAGCTTTAGTGCCAGTTTGGGCGTTTAACTCCCAATTAGGTGCCAGTTCCGGCGTTTAACGCTGGAATTTCTTGAGGTGACTTTGAACGCCGGTTTGGGCCATCAAATCTTGGGCAAAGTATGGACTATTATATATTGCTGGAAAGCCCAGGATGTCTACTTTCCAACGCCGTTGAGAGCGCGCCAATTGGGCTTCTGTAGCTCCAGAAAATCCACTTCGAGTGCAGGGAGGTCAGAATCCAACAGCATCTGCAGTCCTTTTGAGTCTCTGGATCAGATTTTTGCTCAGGTCCCTCAATTTCAGCCAGAAAATACCTGAAATCACAGAAAAACACACAAACTCATAGTAAAGTCCAGAAAAGTGAAATTTAATTAAAAACTAATAAAAATATAATAAAAACTAACTAGATCATATCAAAAACATACTAAAAATAATGCCAAAAAGTATACAAATCATCCGCTCATCATGAGGTTTGTATGAAAAAAGCCATAGAGCGGAAAAAGGCAGAGAGTGCAAAATTAAAAGAAAAAACCATAGATGTCCTTAGAGTTCATTTGTTCATCTATGCTGTGTTTCATGATTCTGTGGGAATCCCCTTGTAAGCTGGGTTAGCACTTTACAGTTTGTAATCAGAATGATTATAGTGAAATTCCATCATTGTTGTGATGGAGACTAGATGTAGGCTACACTGCACTTAGCAGCTGAACCAGGATATATTTGGGTGTAATTTTCTCTCTCTTCTACTCCAGTTCTGTTTCTACTGCACAGGAGCCAAAACCAAAAATATCTCGTGCCAAGTGACGAGACAAAAATAAAAGTCTCGTGGCTAGGGACGAGACAAAAATAAAAAAGTCTCCTCAAAGACCAGAAAGTGTAATCAAGAAAAAGGGGGCTAAGATTCAACCCCCTTCTCTTAGCCACTGAAAACCATCACTATTTATCATAAAAAATAATTTTATATTATTTTTTATATTTTAAATAATAAATAAAAATTTAAAGTATCTTTTTTTTTCAATTAAAAAATGAAATTTAATTTTTATTATAATTTTACTTAATTAATTAATAAAAATAATTAAAATTAATATAATAATTATTTTTTTTACAATAATATTTTTAAAATGTATAAATTAAAAAATAATTTACTATTATAAAAAGAATTAATATTAAAAAGCTAATAACTTCATATATAACAATAATACATTATTTAATTCAAGCTTAAATTAATTTGCAACATTACTTAATATAAAGAAAAATATAGTTAAATCTTATAGTTGACGACGCACATTGTGAAATTGTCATGTGTTTAATTAAGTCCTCTTTCAATTGTCAATGATGCTGCTTATTCTAAAGTTGGACATTTCTTTCAAGAAATTAATGATATGATGCAAAGTCTTACTCTTTCAATTGAAATTGTGATAAGCCATTTTCGACATCGTCATATTTTAGATCTTGAGCATAATTTTTTGTATAAGTATCTCTTTCATCCTCAACAATCATATTATGCAATATAAGTTCTCATTATGTTTGCAAGCTTCTTTTTTCAAAAGCGGGTTAGACCACATATAATTGCAAAGCGTATTTGCAACACTCTGAATGCTCGCTCCACGTCTTTTCTTTGTCATTCTTGGTATTGTACAAATAACTTGTATTTTTTTTCTTGTGGTTTTGATATTGATTTGATAAATGTGGTCCATTCAAGATATATATCATCCGTTAAATAGTATCTCATAGTATAATTATTACCATTGATAGTGTAATTTACCTCCAGAGTACGATCAGAATATCATTGAACATTGGTGAATGATGAGCGGATAATTTGTACGCTTTTTGGCATTATTTTTAGTATGTTTTTAGTAGTTTGAGTTGAGTTTTTAGTATATTTTTATTAGTTTTTAGTTAAAATTCACTTTTCTGGACTTTACTATGAGTTTGTGTATTTTTCTGTGATTTCAGGTATTTTCTGGCTGAAATTGAGGGTCCTGAGCAAAAATCTGATTCAGAGACTGAAAAGGACTGCATATGCTGTTGGATTCTGACCTCCCTGCACTCGAAGTGGATTTTCTGGAGCTACAGAAGCCCAATTGGCGCGCTCTCAACGGCATTGGAAAGTAGACATCCTGGGCTTTTCAGCAATGTATAATAGTCCATACTTTGCCTAAGATTTGATGGCCCAAACCGGCGTGGCAAATCAGCCTCAGAATTTCCAGCGTTTAACGCTGGAACTGGCATAAAACTTGGAGTTAAACGCCCAAACTGGCATGAAAGCTGGCGTTTAACTCCAGAAAAGGTCTCTACACGAAAATACTTCATTGCTCAGCCCAAGCACACACCAAGTGGACCCAGAAGTGGATTTTTACGTCATTTACTCATTTCTGTACACCCTAGGTTACTAGTTTACTATTATAGGATCTTTAACATTGTATCGGTACCTCATGACATTTTTACACATTTCATTGTATACCTTCCACGGCATGAGTCTCTAAACCCCATGGTTGGGGGTGAGGAGCTCTGCTGTGTCTTGATGGATTAATGCAATTACTACTGTTCTTATTCAATCATGCTTGCTTCCATTCTAAGATATCACTTTTCTTAACCCGGATGAATGTGATGATCTGTGACACTCATCATATTCTCAACTGAACGTGCCTGACAACCACCTCCGTTCTACCTTAGATTGAGTAGATATCTCTTGGATTCCTTAACCAGAATCTTCGTGGTATAAGCTAGAACTGATGGCGGCATTCAAGAGAATCCGGAAGGTCTAAACCTTGTCTGTGGTATTCTGAGTAGGATTCAATGACTGAATGACTATGACGTGCTTCAAACTCCTAGCAGGCGGGGCGTTAGTGACAGACGCAAAAGAATCAATGGATTCTATTCCGGCCTGACCGAGAACCGACAGATGATTAGCCATGCTGTGACAGAGCATAGGAACGTTTTCACTGAGAGGATGGGAGGTAGCCACTGACAACAGTGAAACCCTACATACAGCTTGCCATGGAAGGAGCCTTGCGTGTTTGATGAAGAAGACAGTAGGAAAGCAGAGATTCAGAAGATGGAGCATCTCCAAAGCCTCAACCTATTCTCCATTACTGCAAAACAAGTACCTATTTCATGTTCTTCTGCTTTTCACAATCAATCCTGATAATTTCTGATATCCTGACTAAGATTTACAAGATAACCATAGCTTGCTTCAAGCCGACAATCTCCGTGGGATCGACCCTTGCTCACGCAAGGTATTACTTGGACGACCCAGTGCACTTGCTGGTTAGTTGTGCGGGATTGCAAAAGTGTGATTGCAATTTCGTGCACCAAGTTTTTGGTGCCGTTGCCGGGGATTGTTCGAGTTTGGACAACTGACGGCTTATCTTGTTGCTTAGATTAGGACTGTTTTGTTTTTTTATTGGTTTAGAGTCTTTTAGTTGAGTCTAGTTTCATATTTTAAGTTTGGTGTCAATTGCATGCTTTTGCTTTTCTTTTAATTTTTCGAATTTGCATGTCTTTAGTCTCTTTTTGATCCGTAAAAATTCTAAGTTTGGTGTCCTCTTTGTGTTTTTCCCTTAAAATTTTCGAAAATTAGTGTTTGATTTTCTGAAAAGTTTAAGTTTGGTATCATTTTGTTGTTTTTCTCTTTCCTCTTTTCAAAAATAAAATCTTTTTCATAAAAATTTTTCAATCATATCTTTTTAATTGCTATTTTCAAAATCTTTTTAATTAACTAATTGATTCAGTTCTCAATTTGCTTTGATCTTATTTTCTTTTTGATTTTCGAATTTTTATTTTAATTTTCTTTTGTTTTATTTTAATTTTTTCGTCTAACTTAAAAAAAAAAACAAAATTTATCTGTTTGCAATCATTATCATTTCCCTTTTGTCCATTATGGACATAAGTGGGATTGATCAGTCCAAAAGGACTCTGGGGTCATATGCTAACCCCATTACAGCTGCATATGGGAGTAGCATCTGTATACCTCCCATTAAAGCAAGCAGCTTTGAACTAAATCCTCAACTCATTATCATAGTGCAGCAAAATTGCCAGTATTCCGGTCTTCCACAGGAAGAACCTACTGAGTTTCTGGCAGAATTCTTACAAATTGCTGACACAGTACGTGATAAAGAGGTGGATCAGGATGTCTATAGACTATTACTGTTTCCATTTGCTGTAAAAGATCAAGCTAAGAGGTGGTTGAATAACCAACCTACAGCAAGCATAAAGACATGGAAACAGTTATCAGACAAATTCCTGAATCACTTTTACCCTCCAAAAAGGATGACACAGCTAAGGCTGGACATCCAAGGCTTTAAACAAGAGGATAATGAATCCCTTTATAATGCCTGGGAGAGGTATAGAGGTATGCTAAGAAAATGCCCCTCTGAAATATTTTCAGAGTAGGTACAGTTAGACATCTTCTACTATGGGCTTACAGAAAAAGCTCAGATGTCTCTAGACCACTCAGCTGGTGGATCTATACATATGAGGAAGACGATTGAAGAGGCTCAAGAGCTCATAGATATTGTTGCTAGAAATCAACATTTGTACTCTAGCAGTGAGTCCTCTACAAAAGAAGAAGTTATGGCAGTAGCCACTGATCCTAATCCTCAAGATCAAATTGCTGAGCTTAATCAGCAATTACACCTGATGACAAAATAGTTAGCAGAATTTAAAGAGATGCTCCAAGAAACTAAAACTGCTAACAAGAACATAGAATCACAGTTGAATCAAGCAAAACAGCAGTTATCTAAACAGATAACAGAAGAATGCCAAGCAGTTCAACTGAGGAGTGGGAAGACATTGAATAATACTGCTCAAAGTAGCAAAAAGCCAATAAAGGAACAATTGACAGAGGATCACTAAACCACTGTCCAAAATCCCTCTGAGGACAGTAAGAGCCCAGAGAGGAATACTCTTGGCGTTCAAACGCCAGAAAGGGGGGGGAAAGCTGGCGTTAAACGCCCATTCCCTGCCCAGTTCTGGCGTTCAAACACCAGAAAAGGGAGAAAACTTGGCGTTAAACGCCCAATGGGTAGCCAAGTCTGGCGTTCAAACGCCACAAAGGGGTCAGACACTTGCAAGTGCTGATAACAACCCCCTTAAGCAAGCTTCTCCAACCACCTCTGTAAGGAATAAACCTGTAGCAACTAAGGTTGAAGAATATAAAGCCAGGATGCCTTATCCTCAGAAACTCCGCCAAGCAGAACAGGATAAGCAATTTGCCCGCTTTGCAGACTATCTAAGGACTCTTGAAATCAAGATTCCGTTTGCAGAGGCACTTGAGCAAATACCTTCTTATGCTAAGTTCATGAAAGAGATCTTAAGTCATAAGAAGGATTGGAGAGAAACTGAAAAAGTGTTTCTCACTGAAGAATGCAGTGCAGTCATTCTGAAAAGCTTACCAGAAAAGCTTCAAGATCCAGGAAGCTTTATGATACCATGCACATTAGAAGGTGCTTGCACCAAGACAGCCCTGTGTGACCTTGGAGCAAGCATCAATCTAATACCTGCATCCACTATCAGAAGGCTTTGGTTGACTGAAGAAGTCAAACCAATCCGGATATGCCTCCAACTTGCTGATGGCTCCATTAAATATCCATCAGGCATAATTGAGGACATGATTGTCAAGGTTGGGCCATTTGTCTTTCCAACTGACTTTGTAGTGCTGGAAATGGAGGAGCACAAGAGTGCAACTCTCATTCTAGGAAGACCTTTCCTGGCAACTGGACGAACTCTCATTGATGTACAAAAAGGGGAAATAACCCTAAGAGTCAATGAGGATGAGTTCAAGTTGAATGTTGTCAAAGCTATGCAGCATCCAGACACATCAAATGACTGCATGAGCACTGATATTATTGACTCTTTGGTGGAGGAGGTCAATATGACTGAAAGTCTTGAATCAGAGCTAGAGGACATCTTTAAAGATGTTCAGCCTGATCTGGAGGAACTAAAGGAAATAAAAGAAATTCTGAAAATTCCTCAGAAGAAGATAAGCCTCCTAAACCGGAGCTCAAGCCACTACCACCATCCCTGAAATATGCATTTCTGGGAGAAGGTGACACTTTTCCAGTGATCATAAGCTCTGCTTTAAATCCACAGGAAGAGGAAGCCTAATTCAAGTGCTAAGGACACAAGACAGCTCTTGGGTGGTCCATAAGTGATCTTAAGGGCATTAGCCCAGCAAGATGCATGCACAAGATCCTATTGGAGGATGATGCTAAGCCAGTGGTTCAACCACAAAGGCGGCTAAATCCAGCCATGAAGGAGGTGGTGCAGAAAGAGGTTACTAAGTTACTAGAGGCTGGGATTATTTATCCTATTTCTGATAGCCCCTGGGTGAGCCCTGTCCACGTTGTCCCTAAGAAGGGAGGCATGACAGTGGTTCATAATGAAAAGAATGAACTAGTTCCTACAAGAACAGTTACAGGGTGGCGCATGTGTATTGATTACAGAAGGCTCAATACAGTCACCAGAAAGGATCATTTTCCTTTACCATTCATAGACCAGATTCTAGAGAGACTAGCAGGTCATGAATACTACTGCTTTTTGGACGGCTACTCAGGTTACAACCAAATTGCAGTAGATCCTCAGGACCAAGAGAAAATAGCATTTACATGCCCTTCTGGAGTATTTGCCTACAGAAGGATGCCTTTTGGTCTGTGCAATGCACCTTCAACCTTTCAGAGGTGCATGCTCTCTATCTTCTCAGATATGGTAGAGAAATTTCTGGAAGTCTTCATGGATGACTTTTCAGTGTTTGGAGACTCATTCAGCTCCTGCCTTAACCATCTAGCACTTGTTCTGAAAAGATGCCAAGAGACCAACCTAGTTTTAAACTGGGAAAAATGTCACTTTATGGTGACTGAAGGAATTGTCCTTGGGCATAAAATTTCAAACAAGGGAATAGAGGTGGATCAAGCTAAAGTTGAAGTAATTGAAAAATTACCACCACCTACCAATGTTAAGGCAATCAGAAGCTTTCTGGGGCATGCAGGATTCTACAGAAGGTTTATAAGGGATTTTTCAAAAATTGCACCTCTGAGTAATCTGCTAGCTGCTGACACTCCATTTATTTTTGATAATGAGTGTCTGCAGGCGTTTGAGACTCTGAAAGCTAAGCTGGTCACAGCACCAGTCATCTCTGCACCAGACTGGACATTACCATTTGAACTAATGTGTGATGCCAGTGACCATGCCATTGGTGCAGTATTGGGACAAAGGCATGGTAAGCTTCTGCACGTTATTTATTATGGCAGCCGTATTCTAAATGATGCACAGAAGAACTACACAACCACAGAAAAGGAGTTACTTGCAGTGGTTTATGCCATTGACAAGTTCAGATCTTATTTAGTAGGATCAAAAGTGATTGTGTACACTGACCATGCTGCTCTTAAATATCTACTCACAAAGCAGGATTCAAAACCCAGGCTCATAAGATGGGTGTTGCTTCTGCAAGAGTTTGATATAGAAATAAGAGACAGAAAGGGGACAGAGAATCAAGTAGCTGATCACCTGTCCCGGATAGAACCAGTAGCAGGAGCATCCCTCCCTCCTACTGAGATCTCTGAAACCTTTCCGGATGAGCAGTTGTTTGCTATTCAGGAAGCTCCGTGGCTTGCAGACAGTGCAAACTATAAGACTCAAGGTTCTCCTTCTGTAACCATGGAGAGGAAACATGAAGAGCTTCTCTCAAAACAGAGTCAAATAGAGCCCCCACAGTCAAACTCTAAGTTTGGTGTTGGGAGGTCACAACCAAACTATAAGTTTGGTGTTGGATAGGTTCCAACATTGCTCTGAACATCTGTGAGGCTCCATGAGAGCCCACTGTCAAGCTACTGACATTAAAGAAGCGCTTGTTGGGAGGCAACCCAATGTTATATTTTATCTATTTTCTTTTGTTATTTTATTTTTTTTTGTAGGTTGATGATCATAAGAAGTCACAAAATCAATTGAAAAAGCAAAAACAGAATGAAAAACAGGAAGAAAAACGGCACACCCTGGAGGAAGGACTCACTGGCGTTTAAACGCCAGTGAGGCTAGCAGTTGGGCGTTTAACGCCCAGTCTGGCACTATTCTGGGCCTTTAACGCCAGAAAGGGGCACCAGACTGGCGTTAAACGCCAGGAAAGGGCAAGAACCTGGCGTTAAACGCCAGAAATGGGCACCAGCCCGGCGTTTAACGCCAGAATTGGCACAAAACGTGATTTTGCATGCCATTTGGTGCAGGGATGACTTTTCCTTGACACCTCAGGATCTGTGGACCCCACAGGATCCCCACCAACCCACCACTCTCTCTTCTTCTTCACCCATTCACCAATCACCTCAATACCTCTTCCCCAAAAACCCCACCTACCTCACCCTTCAAATTCAAACCACTTTCCCTCCCAAACCCACCCATACACAACCTAAACACCACTTCTCCCCCTCTTTGGCCGAACACAAAGCCATTCCCTTCTTCCTCATTTCTTCTTCTTCTACTCTCTTCTTTCTTCTTTTGCTCGAGGACGAGCAAACCTTTTAAGTTTGGTGTGGTAAAAGCATTGCTTTTTGTTTTTCCATAACCATTTATGGCATCCAAGGCCGGAGAAACCTCTAGAAAGAGGAAAGGGAAGGCAAAAGCTTCTACCTCCGAGTCATGAGAGATGGAGAGATTCATCTCAAGGGTGCATCAAGACCACTTCTATGAAGTTGTGGCCATGAAGAAGGGTCAACTTTGATCAAAAGGTTAGACCAAGTCCTCATAGATATCTGTGAAGAGGACGCCCAATGGAAGAGAAATTCAAGAGGGAAGCCGGTTCAACTGAGAAGGCATGACCTCAAGCCCATCACTAAGAAAAGGATGGAGCACCAAGAACATTCCATCCTCCTCCATGAAATTAGAGAAGATCAAAGAATCATGAGAGAGGAGCAACAAAGACAAGGAAGAGACATTGAGGAGCTCAAGCACTCCATAAGGCCTTCAAGAGGAAGAACAAGCCGCCATCACTAAGGTGGACCCGTTCTTTAATCTCCTTGTTCTTTACTTTCTTGTTTTTCGAATTTTATGGTTATGGTTATCTATGTTTGTGTCTTATGATCATTAGTGTCTTAGTGTCTATGCCTTAAAGTTATGAATGTCCTATGAATCCATCACCTCTCTTAAATGAAAAATGTTTTAATTACAAAAGAACAAGAAGTACAGGATTTCGAATTCATCTTTAAAACTAGCTTAATTAGTTTGATGTGGTGACAATACTTTTTGTTTTCTGAATGTATGCTTGAACAGTGCATATGTCTTTTGAATTTGTTGTTCATGAATGTTAAAATTGTTGGCTCTTGAAAGAATGATGAAAAAGGAGACATGTTACTGAGGATCTGAAAAATCATAAAAATGATTCTTGAAGCAAGAAAAAGCAGTGAATACAAAAAAAAAAGGAGAAAAACGAGAAAAAAGAGAAAGAGAAAAAGAAAGAAATAAAGTTGTGATCCAAGGCAAAAAGAGTGTGCTTAAGAACCCTGGACACCTCTAATTGGGGACTCTAGCAAAGCTGAGTCACAATCTGAAAAGGTTCACCCAATTATGTGTCTGTGGCATGTATGTATCCGGTGGTAATACTGGAAGACAGAGTGCTTTGGGCCACGGCCAAGACTCAATAAGTAGCTGTGTTCAAGAATCATCATACTTAACTAGGAGAATCAATAACACTATCTGGATTCTGAGTTCCTAAAGAAGCCAATCATTCTGAATTTCAAAGTATAGAGTGAGATGCCAAAACTGTTTGGAGGCAAAAAGCTACTAGTCCCGCTCATCTAATTTGGAGCTAAGTTTCATTGATATTTTGGAGTCTATAGTATATTCTCTTCTTTTTATTCTATTATGATTTTCAGTTGCTTGGGGACAAGCAACAATTTAAGTTTGGTGTTGTGATGAGCGGATAATTTGTACGCTTTTTGGCATTATTTTTAGTATGTTTTTAGTAGTTTGAGTTGAGTTTTTAGTATATTTTTATTAGTTTTTAGTTAAAATTCACTTTTCTGGACTTTACTATGAGTTTGTGTATTTTTCTGTGATTTCAGGTATTTTCTGGCTGAAATTGAGGGTCCTGAGCAAAAATCTGATTCAGAGACTGAAAAGGACTGCATATGCTGTTGGATTCTGACCTCCCTGCACTCGAAGTGGATTTTCTGGAGCTACAGAAGCCCAATTGGCGCGCTCTCAACGGCATTGGAAATTAGACATCCTGGGCTTTTCAGCAATGTATAATAGTCCATACTTTGCCTAAGATTTGATGGCCCAAACCGGCGTGGCAAATCAGCCTCAGAATTTCCAGCGTTTAACGCTGGAACTGGCATAAAACTTGGAGTTAAACGCCCAAACTGGCATGAAAGCTGGCGTTTAACTCCAGAAAAGGTCTCTACACGAAAATACTTCATTGCTCAGCCCAAGCACACACCAAGTGGACCCAGAAGTGGATTTTTACGTCATTTACTCATTTCTGTACACCCTAGGTTACTAGTTTACTATTAATAGGATCTTTTAACATTGTATCGGTACCTCATGACATTTTTACACATTTCATTGTATACCTTCCACGGCATGAGTCTCTAAACCCCATGGTTGGGGGTGAGGAGCTCTGCTGTGTCTTGATGGATTAATGCAATTACTACTGTTTCTTATTCAATCATGCTTGCTTCCATTCTAAGATATCACTTGTTCTTAACCCGGATGAATGTGATGATCTGTGACACTCATCATATTCTCAACTATGAACGTGTGCCTGACAACCACCTCCGTTCTACCTTAGATTGAGTAGATATCTCTTGGATTCCTTAACCAGAATCTTCGTGGTATAAGCTAGAACTGATGGCGGCATTCAAGAGAATCCGGAAGGTCTAAACCTTGTCTGTGGTATTCTGAGTAGGATTCAATGACTGAATGACTGTGACGTGCTTCAAACTCCTAGCAGGCGGGGCGTTAGTGACAGACGCAAAAGAATCAATGGATTCTATTCCGGCCTGACCGAGAACCGACAGATGATTAGCCATGCTGTGACAGAGCATAGGAACGTTTTCACTGAGAGGATGGGAGGTAGCCACTGACAACGGTGAAACCCTACATACAGCTTGCCATGGAAGGAGCCTTGCGTGTTTGATGAAGAAGACAGTAGGAAAGCAGAGATTCAGAAGATGGAGCATCTCCAAAGTCTCAACCTATTCTCCATTACTGCAAAACAAGTACCTATTTCATGTTCTTCTGCTTTTCACAATCAATCCTGATAATTTCTGATATCCTGACTAAGATTTACAAGATAACCATAGCTTGCTTCAAGCCGACAATCTCCGTGGGATCGACCCTTGCTCACGCAAGGTATTACTTGGACGACCCAGTGCACTTGCTGGTTAGTTGTGCAGGATTGCAAAAGTGTGATTGCAATTTCGTGCACCAGTGAATAATCTAATACGTTGATATCATTATTTGAACCAGAAATTTCAAAAAATACATGTCATAACCAATAGTCTGAAGATGATACAACCTCAAGTATTATAGTTACAACCATGATAACCACTCATGTATATACCTTTTCACGTCTTGAGACAGTTTTTTATTGCCAATTCATGCAATCGATGCTACCCAACATATGCCAAGAAAGCCACGAGCCTCCACTATTTGTAGGAAGCATTATACATCATTTGAATTTGGTTTTCGCAAATATTCATCATCAAATACCGAAATGACACCTTCAACAAATTTTTCTAAGCATTTAATTGTGGTACTCTCGTCTATGCGCATATAATCATCAACAACATCAGCTACTAGCCATATACTAACATCCATATTGTAGCAGTGCATTTTTACAGTGGTGACAAGCTTCTTCTTCCAGTAGCATCGACCCTCCATTGGAAATATGGATAGGCATTTGAGAGGGTGTTTACTACCCAAAGAAACAAATGTCTTCTCATTTAAAACTTCCATTAGAAGATGTTAGCATTATACACCGACTCATCTGTAAAGTAATCTTTGAAAAGACAATTATGTCCTGCTTCTCAATCTCTGATGATCCATTTACGAGGAGTTGGGAAAGAATTTTTCTCAATGTCTTCTTTCTCTGAATCATCAAACAAACATTCATCAATCTAATTATCCATGAGTGTGTTATCTCGCCTTCTTCTTTTATTATATAAAGCCTCATTAAATATATCATCAAAATTTTTAGCTGATTCTTTAAATATAATATTTAATATTCTTTTGAGGTGAGAAACTAGCTTTGAAATGAAGTTTGTGATTGTAAATATTTGATAATTGATATTTATAAGTGTATTCGTAATAAGTAGCTACTTTTCAACGGCTAGTTTTTTCTTGCCTAATTTTGAAACGGCTAATTTTGTAACGGTTACTTTCATAAACAATAATGCATAATAATATTGACTAATTTTAAAAGTTACATCACAAATAAATAAAACATACTACATCCTAAAATGGAATAAAACAAAGTACATCACGTTCGATAATACATAAAAATAAAATAGACTACTTAACTCTATGAATACAAGGAACCATTAAGTAAACTACTTATTAATTATTTTCTCACATGCAATCTCATGAAAAGTTCGTCATTTTTCACTCATTGTATACGTGTCAACTTTAAGTATTTGCATATCCATTTTTCTTTTCCTTTTCTTAACCATCCTTTCCATTTTTCTTTGCATTTATCTCCATTTCTTTAATATACTTCTAAATTTGTAATTCTTGTTCATTCATCACCAATTGAATTTGTAACTCCTTTTATTTGATTGCCATAATCTTTTCTCTATATTCCCTCTCCTCTTCTCTTTTCTTTTCTCTATCCATTAGTACTTTTTTTCTAACATTTTTAATATCTTCTATGAGAGATAATTTCTTAATAACCGATAATTTTTTTCGTTAAGATCTTCAAATATTTGTGCTTTTTTCTTACTCTTTTTCTTGATTTTCTTTGATCTTTGTGGGCAAAAAGGAGAGTCTACACCAATTTTCTCAGCCAATAATGTTTTTGGATTTGATGATGATAAATATGCTTCAGTTGCATTGGCCTTGGTTCTCTTTTAAGCCTTCACTTTGTGTTGGTACTTGACTTCTCTATTTTTGTTCCAAACAAAATATATTCTAATGCCTCTCGAAAGTGAATTTTTTACTATAATTTGTTGAATAAAGTTTATAGGCTAATCCCTTTATATCAATAGCGTTCGAATTACTCCTTGTGTTTTGACTAGCTTAATCATAGCAATCAGTAAATTGTACAATTACGATGTCTTGTTGATCTTATACCATCATTTCTTACATGCAACTATCTCTCTTTTTATGTCAGTGCTAAATTCTATGCAATAGTCGTGAATTCAATTTCAAAATATTTTTTAGTCGGTACCAACTATATATAGGTTTAGTTGAAACATTCAACCATGCATTGATTAACATCTCATCCTCTTCCCATTACCAGTGTTAAATACTATCTTGCCACGATTTTTATTTTCATCATCATTGGGGTCGATAATATCTAATCCACGAGGGTTGATAAAATCAAAATGTTGCAAATTCGGACTAGATTGTATCGGAGTTTGAAGGGATGGGTTAGAAGAGTCACCAACACGAGATGAGTCATGTCCCAATGCATTGAATTGAGTTGGAGACGATAAGGATGTTGGAGTAACATTTTCAATAGAAGAGTTAAATATGGATGAAAATGAATAATGTGGTGTTTTTAACTTTTGATTATGTGGTTGGAAAATAAGAAATTGATTATTATAAGAAACTTGAAAATTGAAATTAAAAAGATTTTGTGGATTTGGATTTTGAAATGTATTTGTTAGTGTGAAGTTTTGATTTAGAATTTGAGAGTTTAAAGTTTGATATTGTTAGATATTTAGAATTTAAAAAATATATATAAATAATTAAAAAACAATTAAATTAATTTAGATCTATTTTTTAACAAAAAATAATACTAATAAAACTTTAATTTTTTAAATTTAAAAAAAATAAAAAAAAATAGAAAAAATGATAACAATAAAAATGTAGGTAAGTAATATATATAAAATAATAAAATATTAATTTATTAATAATAGTAATAATAATATAATAACATTTTTATATATATATATGCAACTGTCCTTTCCTTTTTTATTAATATATATGTAAAGTATAATATATATCATCAATGTTAATATATATGTAACGTATAACTTATTAATATATACATAATATATATTTATATTTTTTTTTATTAATTTATCACATGTTGAAATTTTATTAGATGAGCAAAATTTTTTTTTAGAGGGACTCTTTTTCAAAGCAAGAGAAAGAATCTCTTCTAATTTTTTACTCCAATGCATAATTTTTCTTTCTTTCTGACAGCAGAGTGAATGAAGATCCAAAATTTTAACTGTTAAAGATGTTCTTACTGATATATAAACTGCCATCGAAATATTTCATAGCAGAATTAAGTTACTACATCACTATTTGCTTGCAATGCAAAATCCCTCAAATTGGATACATTTGCCAAAAAAAAATTAAAATTCTAATTGTACTAAAAAATTGATAAAAAAAATATATTATAATAAAAATTTATATAAAAATATTCTAATTATTTTAACAAAGTCGTGAATTTCAAATTTACTAAAACCTAATTTTATAATATAAAACACATAACAAAATAGCTAATAAATAGAATTTAAAATTTAAAATTTAGAATTTAAGATTTAAAAAAAAATTATATTTTTTGTGAGAGACTATTATTAAAAATTTTGGTGAGAAAATTATTTATCTCAAATCAATTGCTGAGGAATATGTTAGCACCTAATGTGTTAATAAGTAAAATTTTTTATTGTTAAATTACAGCCTCGATTCAAATCGAAAGAAGAGTTTTATGAGTGAATTATGGTTGATTACATAATTTCTTCGGCATTGCTATCAAAGTTACAAAATTACCCCACAAACTCAACATGCAAAAAGACAAAGTATTACAATGCAAATATCAAAACAGAATAAATGAATCAAAATATAAACACCAATCAATATATAGTCTTCAACCTATTGGAGATCTCTTTTAATTTATAAGAATCGGAACTTTTGAAAAATTTTAATTTAAACTAATTTTAAATTATATATTTATTTATAATTTTAATTTTAAAAATTATTTTAATAAAAATAATTAAAGGTAATTTTGATTAATTAAATTTAAAATAAATTAAGATTTTATTTAAATTCTATAATTATGAATTATTTTTTTATTTATGATTTAAAGTTTTAAAAATTTAAAAATAATGAGGTTTGACTATTTAATTTAAAATTTTATCCAATTTTATAATTATTAAGTTATTTTCGATATTTAAAATATAAGTTGGTAGTTATGAATTAATAAGAATTTTATATGATTTGATTTTAGATAATTTATATTTATATCATTTAATATTTTAAATTTTAAAGAAAAAAAATTAATCTTATTATTTTATAATTTTAATTAGAGTATTTGATTCCAAATAAAATAGTATTTTGATATAACAAATAATATTTTAGAATAATTTTAAGGATTTAATTAGTTTCAAATTAAACCCCAAAATTTTCAATTCCATACACAAATTCTAATCCTAATTAAACTACAATTTTTTCCTTTACCCCAAATAAAATCCTAGTCGTTAGTCATTACTCTTCTTTTTTCCATCAGCAAACACACACAAAAAACAACACAACACACATGCAGCTGACAAACCCCAATTTGACGGTTTGTCTTGTATTGAATCTAGAGTATTTTGATAACCTTTTGTCACATTTAGCCTATAAATTAGCATGGTTTTGTTATCTCTCCCGTATTTGTGCCTAAGTGTAAAAACATGCTTTTTAAGCCTTATTTTGATGAATTCTAGTTCCTCTTTGATTCCATAAGATGCCTTGATGTGTTTGTTAGTAATCTCAGGATGAGATAGGCTAGGCTTGGATCAAAGGAAGCAGGGAAGGAAGCATGCAAGTGGAGAGAAGCACAAAAAGTCAAAGAAGCAAAGTCAACCATGCACGCGCACGCGCACAAGGCGCTCGCGCGCACATTGCTACACAGGACAGGGACGCGCACGCGTACCGTGCGCGCACGCGTCGATGATCGCACATGACTTCATTAAGGCAACACGTGCCTGGCGATTTTGGAAGGTTTTCAGCAACCAACTTTGGCGCCAAAATGCATATAAGAGCCAAGGATTGAAGGGGATTAACACACATTCACTTCCATAGACTAATTTTAGATCCTTAGATAGATTTTTTTAGTTAGTTACATTTGTAGAGAGAGAAACTCCAACTTCTCTCTAGGATTCATCTTCATTTTCTCAATTCTCAACCATTCCTTGGTGAGATCTATTGCCACTCTCAATTTACTTTGTTCATGTTGTAGATCCTCATCTCTAATCTCAATTAGTATTTGTAATTGTTCAATTCTTGTAGATCTTAGGTTTAACTTTGTTGTTTTGGATTCTGTAATACCCGGTCTAACCGAAATTAAGTAAATAATGAGTAAGTAGGAGCGAATATGGTTGGAAGATTTGGCAATTGGAATTTGATGATTTCAATATGATATTTGGATTCAGTGAATTTTTCCGAGTCGGAAGACATAGTTTTCTGCGTAAAAGTGCGCAGTGGGATTTTGACCGGTAGTACCAGCTGAGACCTGTCTGGTAATGCAGCTGAGAAAGTTGATTATGAGTAAATAAGATTAAGAAATGAGGAATTATAATTAGGGGAGGTAGAAATATTTGAAGTGCGATTTAGAGCGCTAATCTTAAAGGTTTTGGTCCAAAATTGGGCCAACAGACAAAAATAAGTGAACCGGGCCTAAGTGGGCCCAAGACCCAACATATATAAACATTAGTTATGAGCATTTCAGCTCATTTTACCCTAAAAAGAAGGGTTGGGGCGCTGAATTAAGAAGAGAGAAGAGAAGAGAGAAAACCTAACTCTCTTTGATCTTCAAACCACCATAACTTGAGCTACGGAGCTCCGATTGACGAGCCGTTTGCGGCCACGCGTCGCTCTTCTCATCCTCTACATTTCTATCTAAGTTTTGTGGTGAGTATTCCATTCATCTCTGCCCAGTTTTCGAAATTCTCCACTGTTACACGTTTTTGGGAAGTTAGTGTTGAAATCTTGTGATTTTGGGTGTTTAGGGATACTCCAACATGGATTCTAAGTGGGTTCTATCCCTACTTCATATGGGCTGAGGTAAGAAGTGCTCAAACCCTTGTGATTTGTCATTTTAATGAGCCCTAGGTTGATGTATGTATGTAATATTGGTTATGTTAGTGCATTTGATGGTTTTGGTGCACAATTGGGAGATTGGTGTTGCTTGAGGAGCTTTGGTGAGGCTTGGAGCTAAGTGTTGGTGGAGACTTCCATAGAAGAGGCTCAATTGATTTGGCTACAAGAGGTACGGTTTAAGTTTCATTTAAGTACCGTGTGGTGTGATGAGAATTCCTAGGCTAGATGCCCCTAGGATTAAGTTTGGATTGTGTAAATGGTTGATGCTAATATGCATAGTTGGTATGTAATGTGAATTGATGATTGGGTTGAGAATTGTGTGGCCTTGTATGCTTGGTGTATTGAAAATTTGATGTATGGGGTAATGAGTATTAATTTGTGGTTTATACATTTAAATTGTGAAATTGGGCCGGAGGCCGTATATTTTGGGCCGGAGGCCGGAAAAAGGTAAGAAAGGTAAGTTGATGTGTGCATTGTATGATGACACAAGTGATTGGATGAATTTCATATAATGAATATATGAATGATTGGGTTGGTTATTGAATAATGAGGTTTGAGGAGTTGAAGTGTGGAAATTGGTAAACTTTGGGTGAAATAGTATAGATGGGGTATGTTTGATTTTGGTTGAGATATATTATGTGGTCATATATGTGAGTATGATTATTGATGCCTTAATGGTATGATAATGCGTGAGAGATATGTATGTTGTGATATATGCTTGAGAAATGATTAAGGTTGATTTGGGGGTGAAACCACGTGACAGTGAATATGATATTGATTATGTACAAGGGTGATTTATTGGAATTGATGTTGTTGAGAATTGGCATGAGGAGTAGTATATGATATGTCAATATGTTTGAGTTTGAGCCACTTGGGTGAAGTGGGCTAAATGATGAGTTAGTGATTTGGTATATTGTGGTTATGTGTCAATGTGTGAGTTGAGGAGGCTTGATGTTGAATTTGATACATTTGATTGATTTCAAAGAAAAGGGATGAAATTGGCATGTTTTGATTGATTTTGAAAAGAGTTGAAAATGGTTTGTTTTGAAAATGGCATATTGTGGTTTTGTATAAAAATATGATTTTGGGCATATTTTGGCGGAACATAACTTGGACTACGGATCTCTGTTTTGTACCAAATCTGTTTAGAAATGAAATTTGATCCGGGATGTCCATGCCGTTCGAAGAACGGTTGAAAAATGATTTAAAATGAGGAAGTTATGTCCGTTGGAAGATTGGGGTAAAAATCTGTGAAATTCTGCAGCTTTTAACTTAGAAAATTTTTAGCAGAATAACCCCTTGCGCGTGGGCGCACCTGGCGCGTACGCGCCTATCTTCCGAAAAGTGCCATCCACGCGTATGCGTGGTGTGCGCGGGCGCGCCGATCGTGCTGCACCCAATGCCCAGCCATTTTCCCGAGAGTTATGCCAGAACTGTGCCGGTGTTGTGCCTGGGGCACGAGAACACCCGCGCGTACGCGTGGTTGACGCGTGCGCGCCGATGGGCAAGTTTGGTATCCACGCGTTAGCGTGCATGACGCTTACGCGTCGATGAGTTTTTAAGGACATCCACGCGTGCGCGTAGAGTGCGCGTACGCGTGGCATTGTTTTCATGCCAAAGTTGATATTTGAGTTTTAAAAGCCAAATCTCATACTTCTAAGCCTCCGATCTCACCACTTATATCCTAAATCGTTATGATATGCCTAGCTATTAGAAAAGGGCTAGTGAATGAGGTAACTTGCGTGTGAAGCAAGGGGAAAATGAATAATCAATGAGGATCATTGATGATTATGTGAGATGTGGAGGATGGTGGTGGAAGTGCTTGTTATGCCATTGGCCGAAGGGCCGTAATTGTTTATAAATTGGCTGGTTCTGGATTGAACCGTGAGCCGGAATAGCTGTGTATGCTATGAATATTGGCTGGTTATGGATTTAACCGTGAGCCGGATGGCTGATATGGATGTTGATCCATGGATGAGAATTCATGCATGTTTATGCTGAATTATTGATAATTGTGATTTGCACTTTCACTATCTGAGATGCGAGTTTCCCTGGGTAGTAGCAGTGGCTAGTCCACTTGCTCCGGGTATGAGACGGAAAATGATGTTTATGATAAATGAGTTAATTATGGAGTTTTGAATGAATGTAACTCTGATACCTGGGTAGTAGTAAGGGTTGGGGTTCGTCCCACTTACTCCAGGTTAATGTTTGAGATTTGATAACAATGAGGATTGATAATATGAATTGAGATTGAATGAATATGTGCATGAGATACCTGGGTAGTAGCAAGGGTTGTGGTTCGTCCCGCTTGCTCCGGGTTAATGCTTGAGATACCTGGGCAGTAGCAAGGGTTGTGGTTCGTCCCACTTGCTCCAGGTCAGAGATTGTGACGCCTGGGTAGTAGCGGTAGTAGTGGTGAATCCACTCGCTCCAGGTTGAGCTGTTAAACACCCGCCTGGGTAGTAGCCGCAGTAGTGGTTGTTCCACTGGCTCTGGGTTGAGCGGGTAGTAGCAAGGGGGTTGTAGCTCAAGCCTACTTGCTCCGCGAGGGGTGTTTCTGTCCATGGTTAGCTACCAGGACGTGTCGGGTTGGCTATATAACCGACAGATGATATCATCAGCCATAGGGCAGGCATACATCATTTGCATATGTTTGAATTATTTGGGTTTGCCTATTTGTTTTGGATTTCTATATCATATATGCTATGTTACCTGATTACATGCTACTTGTTCTACTCGTACCTTATTTGTGTATTACTTGTCTGTATTGCTTGTGTTTGTACCACTGAGAGATCCCTCGTGATGGTGTTGGTGGATATTGGGGGCTGTTCTTGATGAGATGAATTGATAATGCGATTGCATAATGATGATAATTTTTGAATGAGACCATTTGAGCCCCCTGGGTGGACGTAGTGATGTGATTTCACTAGCTCCAGGCGAGGGTATGATGTATTGATATAGAGTTGCTGAGGCAGAGCAACTGGCAATGGTTTTGCTTATGATTCTGAGTCTGATTCGTGAAAGAATCAGCGGATTGGGAAACATGTGTAACATGAACTAGATTTAGTACCCCCTTACGACAGAAGCCTATTTATGGATTAGTGAGAATCTAGGCTGGATTACTTGGTGAAAAGGAGTTTAGGATGCTTAGTGAGTTTTTATTGCAGTGCATTGTATTTATTTGGCACTTTTACCGTACTGGGAACCCATGGGCCCGGGGTTCTCATTCCGTACATATCTCTTGTTTTTCAGATACAGGTTCAGGTGCTCAGAAGTGAGCTGTGGTTCGTCTGAGAGCCGGCGAAGATCCTTATTTTCTCTACTTTGTGTTTTGCTTAGAATCTCTCCACCTTTGTTTTGAAAAGATTATATTATGTATTGAACTCTTTTGGAACTTGCCTATAGAGGCTTTTATGTTTCCTTTGGGAGAGATTAGGATATATTGTTGTCAGCTACTTTCATACTGTACCCTAGCCGGCCTAAACTTCGCGGGTCGCGACTAGTGGCTATTTACTTATGTTATATATATATCTATCTGTTATCTATCTCTTAATCTCCTTTATGCCTTGTCCGTATATCGCTTTCGACTTCGCGGTTTAACTTTTCGTTGTCGAAACGTGAGTGATACGTCTTCGCGATTTTATTTCTACTCTTTTCAGGCTTCTCGATTAATATTCCTTTCAAAATTACCTATATTTATATATTAAAAATCCACCTGAGAGTCGTACCACCGTAATATCACTGACTTATGACTCGAGCATAAGGATTTGAATATTAGGGTGTTACATTATGGTATCAGAGCAGTTCGTCCTCGTGAGCCTGAGGGATGGAACTGCTTATGCTTCAATGCATACTCTGAGTCTGTGCCTGTGCTAGTTAGGGTATCTAACTGATACATCTAGCATGAAGTCCATGAGTGTACCTTTGGTACTTTGAAGCACTATACTTCCGATATTGAGACTGATCAACTTGATATCGATTGTTTGGTGTATATAGGGACCAGATGGCACCTCGTGGACCCGGTCGGAGAAGTGAGAGAGATCGTACTAGCACACAGGAACCGGAAATCAACTCGAATAACCCGGTAAACCTTATGGCGGCGTTGGAGAATATGGCTGCTGCTATGCAAGCCACTGCGGAGGCTCTTGGGCAACAGATAAACAATAATGGCAATGGCAGAAGGGAAGCTCAGGGCCCGATGACACTGGCAACTTTCTTAAAGGTTAATCCACCTAAGTTCAAGGGGACCACCAATCCGACTGAAGCTGATACTTGGTTTCAGGCCATGGAGCGAGCGCTGCAAGCGCAGTTGGTGCCTGAAGAGCAGCGTGTTGAATTTGCTACCTATTTGCTCAGAGGGGAAGCATCGCATTGGTGGCAAGGGGCTCGACGTCTCCTGCAACAGGGGAATGAATCTATCACTTGGGATGCCTTCCAAGTGGAATTCTATAAGAAGTACTTTCCGAATTCCGCCAGAACAGCCAAGGAATTGGAGTTACTACAGTTGAAGCAAGGTGCTATGTCCGTATCTGAGTATACAGACAAATTTGAGGAGCTATTCAGGTTTTCCTGCATGTGTCAGGGAGCTCCGGGAGACTTCGAGGAATGGAAGTGTATTAAGTATGAGGGAGGACTTCGAAGTGAAATCCTGAGCTCCGTTGGACCGATGGAGATTAGGGTCTTCTCTGAACTTGTGAACAAGAGCCGTATTGCTGAAGAATGTGTGAGGAAGGCTGTTGAGGCGAAGAATGACCGTCGGGAGTCCCACTGCAGGGAGCACAACCAAGGATTTGCACCAAGGGGTCGAGAGTTTAAGGAGAGGGGATACATACAACACTTTCCCCAAGGACGGAATAACTTTGCGACGAGTGAGGAGTCCCAAAGGAATGGTAAGGGAAAACGGGCAGCGGCTACTTCTAATGTTCTGAGCTGTCAGAGGTGTGGAAGTCATCACACGAATAGGCCTTGCCGATTGGGGTTAGGCGTATGTTACAAGTGCGGGTTACCAGGGCATGTATCAAGAAATTACCAACAAGGAGAGAGTCAGGATACGGGCCGATTGCGACAGTAAGATTGAGGTAATTATTATCATCAAGCTTAAAGGACAGTGCATGATTTTATAATACCGCCTGTACAGTTAAACTGAGAATGTCGAGCTTAATATTAGACTGAGAAGCAAACCGGATGGTCCGAGTATGGAATTGCCTTAATACAAATGGATAAATGCCTATGATGTAAATGATTTTCTGTTGAGAATGATGTGTTGTGTTTGTTATATAGTTGGTTAATCTCTAGATTTTTGGTAAAACGGATTGACCCGTGACTTTTAGTTCCGTTGATTTAAATAGATAAGGGATTGTCCTAAATGAGGGATTTGGACACGTTGATTTGAAATGCCAGTCATACTAAGTTGTGGTTGGGTACTTGAGGAAATAAGTGATGGAGCTAATACTTGACGAGAAATCAAAGTGGCATAGCGGAAGCTTGCTAAAAGCGTTAGCATAGTATGGTAATAATAAGGAAAAGTGGGATATGATTAAAAATGCTTTATGCTTTGAATACTTAAAAGTTTAGTGAGCTTATACAGATACTGATTCTCGATAATTGGAATTAATTGCGACGGTGAGCCTTAATGGTTCTGAAATGGATGAGGAAATTACCATTGATGCATAGTCGGATTTAGATGATGATTGAGTGCAAGTTGTCGTGTTCGAGAGATGAGTGCTATGATGTTTGGTCATGGTGACCTTGGATTAGATTGAGGTTTATAATGATCGGTTTCGAAAGGCGAATGTGAAAACCACTAAATTGAAATGCTGATGTGGTACTTAGATTGGTTTGAGGAAACCCGTGACGGGTGGTAGACTCCAGTTTTTAGGAGAGGTACTGTCGAGTTTTTTTTTTCAATAATTCGAGGATGTGTTGGTTATAGTTTCGAGAATGATCTTTGATTGATTATAGTGATATGGAATGATGGCTATGATCAACGATGATGGCAATATTATTGATGTCATGATTTGAGATTTAATAGGGTGTGGGTTGATGAGACGGTAAAAGTAAGGAACGAATGACCGAGATCCTCAGAAATAGAGAAATCAGAGCGCGGCAACGGAAGCGCGCAGAGTAAAAGGGACCTTGGAACTGTTATGTGTTTGATATAAAGGCATACTATGCTCGCGTACTCGTAGTGATGGATGGAATTTTCGAGGGCGAAAATTTCTGTTAGGGGGGTAGAATGTAATACCCGGTCTAACCGAAATTAAGTAAATAATGAGTAAGTAGGAGCGAATATGGTTGGAAGATTTGGCAATTGGAATTTGATGATTTCAATATGATATTTGGATTCAGTGAATTTTTTCGAGTCGGAAGACATAGTTTTCTGCGTAAAAGTGCGCAGTGGGATTTTGACCGGTAGTACCAGCTGAGACCTGTCTGGTAATGCAGCTGAGAAAGTTGATTATGAGTAAATAAGATTAAGAAATGAGGAATTATAATTAGGGGAGGTAGAAATATTTGAAGTGCGATTTAGAGCGCTAATCTTAAAGGTTTTGGTCCAAAATTGGGCCAACAGACAAAAATAAGTGAACCGGGCCTAAGTGGGCCCAAGACCCAACATATATAAACATTAGTTATGAGCATTTCAGCTCATTTTACCCTAAAAAGAAGGGTTGGGGCGCTGAATTAAGAAGAGAGAAGAGAAGAGAGAAAACCTAACTCTCTTTGATCTTCAAACCACCATAACTTGAGCTACGGAGCTCCGATTGACGAGCCGTTTGCGGCCACGCGTCGCTCTTCTCATCCTCTACATTTCTATCTAAGTTTTTTGGTGAGTATTCCATTCATCTCTGCCCAGTTTTCGAAATTCCCCACTGTTACACGTTTTTGGGAAGTTAGTGTTGAAATCTTGTGATTTTGGGTGTTTAGGGATACTCCAACATGGATTCTAAGTGGGTTCTATCCCTACTTCATATGGGCTGAGGTAAGAAGTGCTCAAACCCTTGTGATTTGTCATTTTAATGAGCCCTAGGTTGATGTATGTATGTAATATTGGTTATGTTAGTGCATTTGATGGTTTTGGTGCACAATTGGGAGATTGGTGTTGCTTGAGGAGCTTTGGTGAGGCTTGGAGCTAAGTGTTGGTGGAGACTTCCATAGAAGAGGCTCAATTGATTTGGCTACAAGAGGTACGGTTTAAGTTTCATTTAAGTACCGTGTGGTGTGATGAGAATTCCTAGGCTAGATGCCCCTAGGATTAAGTTTGGATTGTGTAAATGGTTGATGCTAATATGCATAGTTGGTATGTAATGTGAATTGATGATTGGGTTGAGAATTGTGTGGCCTTGTATGCTTGGTGTATTGAAAATTTGATGTATGGGGTAATGAGTATTAATTTGTGGTTTATACATTTAAATTGTGAAATTGGGCCGGAGGCCGTATATTTTGGGCCGGAGGCCGGAAAAAGGTAAGAAAGGTAAGTTGATGTGTGCATTGTATGATGACACAAGTGATTGGATGAATTTCATATAATGAATATATGAATGATTGGGTTGGTTATTGAATAATGAGGTTTGAGGAGTTGAAGTGTGGAAATTGGTAAACTTTGGGTGAAATAGTATAGATGGGGTATGTTTGATTTTGGTTGAGATATATTATGTGGTCATATATGTGAGTATGATTATTGATGCCTTAATGGTATGATAATGCGTGAGAGATATGTATGTTGTGATATATGCTTGAGAAATGATTAAGGTTGATTTGGGGGTGAAACCACGTGACAGTGAATATGATATTGATTATGTACAAGGGTGATTTATTGGAATTGATGTTGTTGAGAATTGGCATGAGGAGTAGTATATGATATGTCAATATGTTTGAGTTTGAGCCACTTGGGTGAAGTGGGCTAAATGATGAGTTAGTGATTTGGTATATTGTGGTTATGTGTCAATGTGTGAGTTGAGGAGGCTTGATGTTGAATTTGATACATTTGATTGATTTCAAAGAAAAGGGATGAAATTGGCATGTTTTGATTGATTTTGAAAAGAGTTGAAAATGGTTTGTTTTGAAAATGGCATATTGTGGTTTTGTATAAAAATATGATTTTTGGGCATATTTTGGCGGAACATAACTTGGACTACGGATCTCTGTTTTGTACCAAATCTGTTTAGAAATGAAATTTGATCCGGGATGTCCATGCCGTTCGAAGAACGGTTGAAAAATGATTTAAAATGAGGAAGTTATGTCCGTTGGAAGATTGGGGTAAAAATCTGTGAAATTCTGCAGCTTTTAACTTAGAAAATTTTTAGCAGAATAACCCCTTGCGCGTGGGCGCACCTGGCGCGTACGCGCCTATCTTCCGAAAAGTGCCATCCACGCGTATGCGTGGTGTGCGCGGGCGCGCCGATCGTGCTGCACCCAATGCCCAGCCATTTTCCCGAGAGTTATGCCAGAACTGTGCCGGTGTTGTGCCTGGGGCACGAGAACACCCGCGCGTACGTGTGGTTGACGCGTGCGCGCCGATGGGCAAGTTTGGTATCCACGCGTTAGCGTGCATGACGCTTACGCGTCGATGAGTTTTTAAGGACATCCACGCGTGCGCGTAGAGTGCGCGTACGCGTGGCATTGTTTTCATGCCAAAGTTGATATTTGAGTTTAAAAGCCAAATCTCATACTTCTAAGCCTCCGATCTCACCACTTATATCCTAAATCGTTATGATATGCCTAGCTATTAGAAAAGGGCTAGTGAATGAGGTAACTTGCGTGTGAAGCAAGGGGAAAATGAATAATCAATGAGGATCATTGATGATTATGTGAGATGTGGAGGATGGTGGTGGAAGTGCTTGTTATGCCATTGGCCGAAGGGCCGTAATTGTTTATAAATTGGCTGGTTCTGGATTGAACCGTGAGCCGGAATAGCTGTGTATGCTATGAATATTGGCTGGTTATGGATTTAACTGTGAGCCGGATGGCTGATATGGATGTTGATCCATGGATGAGAATTCATGCATGTTTATGCTGAATTATTGATAATTGTGATTTGCACTTTCACTATCTGAGATGCGAGTTTCCCTGGGTAGTAGCAGTGGCTAGTCCACTTGCTCCGGGTATGAGACGGAAAATGATGTTTATGATAAATGAGTTAATTATGGAGTTTTGAATGAATGTAACTCTGATACCTGGGTAGTAGTAAGGGTTGGGGTTCGTCCCACTTACTCCAGGTTAATGTTTGAGATTTGATAACAATGAGGATTGATAATATGAATTGAGATTGAATGAATATGTGCATGAGATACCTGGGTAGTAGCAAGGGTTGTGGTTCGTCCCGCTTGCTCCGGGTTAATGCTTGAGATACCTGGGCAGTAGCAAGGGTTGTGGTTCGTCCCACTTGCTCCAGGTCAGAGATTGTGACGCCTGGGTAGTAGCGGTAGTAGTGGTGAATCCACTCGCTCCAGGTTGAGCTGTTAAACACCCGCCTGGGTAGTAGCCGCAGTAGTGGTTGTTCCACTGGCTCTGGGTTGAGCGGGTAGTAGCAAGGGGGTTGTAGCTCAAGCCTACTTGCTCCGCGAGGGGTGTTTCTGTCCATGGTTAGCTACCAGGACGTGTCGGGTTGGCTATATAACCGACAGATGATATCATCAGCCATAGGGCAGGCATACATCATTTGCATATGTTTGAATTGTTTGGGTTTGCCTATTTGTTTTGGATTTCTATATCATATATGCTATGTTACCTGATTACATGCTACTTGTTCTACTCGTACCTTATTTGTGTATTACTTGTCTGTATTGCTTGTGTTTGTACCACTGAGAGATCCCTCGTGATGGTGTTGGTGGATATTGGGGGCTGTTCTTGATGAGATGAATTGATAATGCGATTGCATAATGATGATAATTTTTGAATGAGACCATTTGAGCCCCTTGGGTGGACGTAGTGATGTGATTTCACTAGCTCCAGGCGAGGGTATGATGTATTGATATAGAGTTGCTGAGGCAGAGCAACTGGCAATGGTTTTGCTTATGATTCTGAGTCTGATTCGTGAAAGAATCAGCGGATTGGGAAACATGTGTAACATGAACTAGATTTAGTACCCCCTTACGACAGAAGCCTATTTATGGATTAGTGAGAATCTAGGCTGGATTACTTGGTGAAAAGGAGTTTAGGATGCTTAGTGAGTTTTTATTGCAGTGCATTGTATTTATTTGGCACTTTTACCGTACTGGGAACCCATGGGCCCGGGGTTCTCATTCCGTACATATCTCTTGTTTTTCAGATACAGGTTCAGGTGCTCAGAAGTGAGCTGTGGTTCGTCTGAGAGCCGGCGAAGATCCTTATTTTCTCTACTTTGTGTTTGCTTAGAATCTCTCCACCTTTGTTTTGAAAAGATTATATTATGTATTGAACTCTTTTGGAACTTGCCTATAGAGGCTTTTATGTTTCCTTTGGGAGAGATTAGGATATATTGTTGTCAGCTACTTTCATACTGTACCCTAGCCGGCCTAAACTTCGCGGGTCGCGACTAGTGGCTATTTACTTATGTTATATATATATCTATCTGTTATCTATCTCTTAATCTCCTTTATGCCTTGTCCGTATATCGCTTTCGACTTCGCGGTTTAACTTTTCGTTGTCGAAACGTGAGTGATACGTCTTCGCGATTTTATTTCTACTCTTTTCAGGCTTCTCGATTAATATTCCTTTCAAAATTACCTATATTTATATATTAAAAATCCACCTGAGAGTCGTACCACCGTAATATCACTGACTTATGACTCGAGCATAAGGATTTGAATATTAGGGTGTTACAGATTCTATTGATTCATTGAAGATCTCATTTTCATTGTTGTCATTGTTGATTGTTGTTAATCTCTTGTGTTGAATTGCTTTAGTTCTAAATCTCTTCTCAATTTTACTATGTCTTTCATTCTTGCTCTCCAAGTGTTTGAGAAAATGCCAACTTTAGATATGGAGTAGCATTCCCTCACTTGGCCTAGTGGTTGAGTCATTGGAGACACTTGAATAATGGATGTCAATTGTTGATTAAGAATTGAGGATTGCTAATTGACTTAGAGTGCACTAAAGCTAGACTTTCCTAGGGTAAGACTAGGACTTGTGACTTGAGTTAATTACTTTTACTTGACTTTCCTCTATAATTAGGGGTTAACTAAGTGAAGCAACACTCCTTTGTTATCACAATTGAAGGAAGCTATAGTGATGGGACTTCCAATGTTCAACCTTGGCCAAGGCTTTTAAATTGATTGATTGTTGTTTTCTTTTATTCACACATTTATGCCACACTCTTCAAACCACAAAAAGACCACTTAACCAATACATGCATCCTTGTAGCATTCCTAGGGAAGAACGACTCGGGACTAATACTCTCGATTATAGATTGTAGATTTGTTTGATGATGGATTTTGCGTCGGTTTAGACTATACTACGATTGACCACTTAATAATTTCTATACCGGCAAAAATCCATTCGTCAAAATGGCGCCGTTGCCGGGGAATGCGCATGAGTGCCATGTTTTTGGTTAATGTAAATATGTGAATATTGTGAATATGTTTGTCTTTTGTTTGTTTGTTAGTTTTTGTTAGCTTTAGATCCCTATTAGTTTTGTTCTTATTTGTCACTATGAATTCTCGTCCTTGTGGTTTTGGATATGACTATGACTATTTTGTAGGCGATGAAAACTTGAATGATGGCTCACAGTATGGGATAGATGAATTCTCAGGAGGGGAGCCATATCTATATGAGCAACCATCATGGCTACCTTCCCCTTCAAGTTACTATGATGGTAATCCTTCCTATAATGCATATCATTCCTATGGATATGATGACTCTTATCATGGTTATACCTCTCAACCACCACCATTCTACGCACCATATTCTCAACCCACATCTTATTTCCCCCAATTGCCTACATATGATCCAAATCTATATTCCCCCTATGCATACCCTTGTGACGATTATGAACAAGTAACCCTTGAATCACCACCACTCCAACATTTTTACCCTCCAACCCAAGTCCCCATGGATGATGCACTTGGTATCATTCTTCAAGAGCAAGAAGAGCTCCAAACCGCCTTCACTAGTTTCACCTCTACCCTCCAAGAATTTATGTCCCGTATAATTTCACCCTCTACTAATAACCAAAATGACTTCCCACCTCAAAGCTTTGATGAATCTTCTTTCCAACCATATTATGATTTCTCCTCTCTGCCACAAACCTCCATGGAAGCATATCAATGTCCATTAATCCAAGAGCAATATGATCCTACTTATGTTAGTAAAGTGGAACAAGAATTAAGGGATCATTTCAAGGAAGAAATGGATCAACTTCAAGCAACCATCCGTCAAAAGATAGATTCTTGGGATTCATATCACAAGCGAAATCAGTTCACGGATGATTGTGAAAAAGCAACCAAAGAGGGAGGTATGAGGGAGACTTTAGAGTCTCAAGTTGAGCGCAAGGAATTAGAGTATGTGTTGCAACGAGCGGAGGAAATGGAGATTGTTGAAGATAAAGAAGTGGAAGAAGACCTAGAGGAGTTTGAACAAGAAGGAAGTTCCATCAACGAAAATAACTCTACATCAAGTGACAATGGTGATCTTGTTGAAGCTCCCCCCTTCGAATGTGAAACCGATGTTGAGGAGGGTGCGCAACCTCCAACACATAACTTGATCAATGATAAAGGTTTGAAGGAAGTTAGCAAACAAGAAAAATTTAAAAAGAGTCATCAAAAGATGGAAATCATCATGGAGGAGCCAAAGGAAGTGGAACCTACAATGTCAAGACCATTAGATATCTTCCTTGCTAAGTCGCCGTCCCAATTACAAATTGAGTGGGTAATCATCTCATCCTTTAATTTTCTTGGCCCATATCAATATGCGTTGTTAGAAACGGACAGTCAACTTACAACTCTTTGTGGGCTAGAAAGTAAGAACGGATTAGATGTTGGTGGACAATTTGAATCAAGGAGCATAAGGGATGGAAGATCAAACTTAGAGTCTCAAAAGTGTAGTGAAGCCAAATTCAATGGAACGAGGATGATGAGCATGAGTTACAAAGAGAATTCAATAAGTTTGTCACCCTATTGGAAGCATGAAGATCAAGAAGAAAAGGGGTTGACGAATAAAGTATGGGACCCCGGAACATACATAGGCCACTATCAACTTAAGGGCCCTGTTACTTGCTTAGGCCCCCTTGAAAGCCTTGTACGTTTAAACTGGGATCCCGGAGGCTATTGGAAGATCAAACACTGGTGGGGATTCGAAGAAGAGTTCAAGCATAAGCCACCCTAGCAAGGACTCCACCAAATGTCCAACTTAAGGACTTTAACTAAAAGTGCTAGGTGGGAGACACCCCACCATGGTAAACTCTTTCCACTCCCTTCTAATTTTGTTTAATAAATGATTCGAGTTACCATTGTAGGTAGTTTTTCATTTCATAAATCAGCTTGTTTGTGTACATTAGTTGCTAGCATATTAACATGTATGTTGTACTTAGTAGAAACAGAATAAATCTCAAAACCAACTTGCATTTTAGAAAGTGTGTGGTTTTCGACTAAATAAGGAGTTGTAGGCACCATGGGGAGTCTTTGGGCAATTAGAGCTTTTAGGCATTTCAAAAAAAAAAAAGAGAGGGGGTGGACGCGCGCGCACCATGTACGCGCACGCGTCCATGAGCGGATGCATCATCACCCATATTCCAGAGAGTTGGGCCTCTCATAGGCCAGCATTGTGCCTCAAGCCCAACTCACTCCACGCTTACGCGCACTACGTGCGTGCGCGTCCATACAACTATAAGGAAACGCACGCGTACGCACACCTGCCACGTACGCGTGAATCGGCTGCTGCAGCTTCTGGGCCAACACCCAGAGAGTTGAGCCGGCTCTGGGCAAACAATAAGCCCCTGGCCCAACTCAACTCGCGCGGACGCGTACATGCCGCGTGCGCGTCCATAACCCAAGAGAAGAAAAGGACGCGAGCGCACGTATCGCGCTTGTGCGCCCTATGGCAAACTGCCAATTCTACGCGGACGCGCACATACCGCGTACGCGCAGGCCTGGTAGTGCAACCCCCAGGCCATTGACCAGAGAGTTAGGCCTCATATGGGCCAACCTTAAGCTTCCAGCCCAACTCCTTGCACGCGTGCGCGCACGGTACGCGCACGCGTCCTTACCTATTTTAATCATCCACGCATGAGCGCATTGTACGCGCACGCGTGGGTCCCTAGATTCTTCAATGCACGCGGACGCGCAAAGGGCGCGCACGCGTCGATTCAAAAACTGATAACCCTAACACGCGAGGAACGTTGCGCAGTCGCGCACTCTTTCTTCAACCTCCCCCATTTTCATCTTCTTCCTCCTCTCACCCTCACCCGCCGCTGCTCCGCCGGCCACCACCGCACGGCCAACCCCTTCTCTCGCCATCACCCCAATCGCCCACGTCCTCTCCCTCTCTCGTCCATCCACCCCAGCCCGAACGCCAACCACCACAGCCACCTCTGCCCGTCACCACCTTCACCACCGCCGGCGGCTGCGCCGTCGTCACCACCCACCCCCATTCGCTCTCTCTCTCTCTCATCCACTAGCCGCCATTCACTCTCTCTTTCTGCTTCCTTGCAAAACCGTGGCTGCCGCCATCTTCACCGCCACCGTCCACGGCGGTGCAAGCTTCTGCCTCTGCTGCCCCCACCCCTATCCCAACTCTACTTCCCATTCTCGGTTCTTTTTCGCTCCCAGATTCCTGCTCCACATTCTGTCCTCTTTAATTGTTCATTTCTGTTAATTACTGTATATTTCTGTTAGTTAGTCTGATTTCAAATGTTGTATGTTAGGATTAGTTAGAAATAATTGCGGTTAGGTAGCTAGGGCTGGATAGAGGATTCTAGGCCTGATAAGTGCTCCGTTTGTGTTTATTTTCTGTTTGTTTGCTTGTTTGCTAAGTATCAAATTTGAGTTGCTCTGTATGCAATTTGTGTTGCCTGGATGCTTTCTTATTGCTACTGTGATTGGTTGATGTTGTATTCATGTTGCTTGTGCTATGTTGCAATCTGGGAACGTCCAATTTTAAGCCGGAATGCTGCCCAATTTTCAAGAATTATTTTCTTTCTAGTTCTTATTGACAAATTGAACTTGGCATATTAATTCTCTAAACCTTTGCATAATGCACACAAGTTCATAATTGGGCTAATTTCCGTTTTTATTTGCTCCTGGAATTGACATTCACTTGCATTTTTAAACCCTCTTGACATTACTTTGAGCCATGATGATGAACATACCTATTCCTTATAAATTGTACACATTGTTGGAAACATTGAATTCTTGGTTTATGGCTATGTTCTCTGATTCTTACTTGATGTCCATGTTTCAAGTTTAAATCACATCATGTTTGCTTGCCATTTATCTTACAGCCTGAAAATGTTTTACTTGCTTCATGCTACATGCTTAATTGTCTATATTCTATTCCATTTTTCAGGATGTCGGATAAAGGGAAAGGAAAGGCATCATCCTCCAAAAAGAGAAAGAAAACACCAAACCCCACTTTTGCTTCACTGCTTGCCTATGCTCAAAACCCTCTACATGACATGGATAAAGCAAACCAATTACTACCGGCTCAGGATACGGTCAAATTCCCCAATCTCTACTGTGAACTCAGATTCCCAAGCTACAATTCAAAGAATCTGAATACTGAGAAGAAGCTGGTTATTCCATCAGATTTGACCGACATCATCCACCAGCGTATTGACCGGATGGGTTTGGCCTTTTTGGATAGGGAATTGAGCCGGGTGAACCGATCTTGGGTGCAGGAGTTCTATTGCAATTTCTTCCGCCACACCCTTGATTCGGTACTTGTTAGGGGGATTGAGGTACCCATCACAGAGCAGGCCATAGAGGATGCCCTTACTTGCTGGCCTAGGACCAGTGACGCTGATGCATTCATGCAGGCCGAGATAGACCTTCACTGCATGACTTTTGATTTTGAGGCATTGAGGGCAGTGGTAGCTACTCCGGATGCCCCTTGGGTTATGGATGCCGATAACACGGCACCCAAGGGGATGCACTTTAGTTATCTGAGCCGAGAGGCCAAGACTTGGCAGCAGATCTTCGCTCATTACGTCATGCCTACGACTCATTTCACAGAGATCCCAGTTGCCATGTTGATCTTGATCAGCTGTGTGATGGAGGGGAGAGATGTTTATTACCCCCAGCTGATCAGGCAGTTCATGTGGAGGGCCCACATCCGAGGTCTCTTTCCTTTTCCGGTCCTGGTCACTCAGATGATTCAGCGGGCCGGAGTTCCGTGGCACCAGGATGATGTATCACCACCTCCACCGCTCCCTCAGAAGGAGCCAGTTACTATTCCGTGGGGATCCTGGGTGCACGAGAGGCCCGCCTCGCGCCGTCGATCTCGAGCCAGAGCAGCAGTTGGGGGAGCTGGACCCTCTTCATCCTCAGCCCCTGCAGGAGCATCTACCGCAGCCGCACCTCAGCCGCTTTACCTGTTAGTTCAGCGTCTCTTCCGGTACATGGAGTGTAGCCAGCGCCAGATCATGCGTCGCCTGGATCGGATTGACCAGATGTTCATGGCCCAGGGCCTTGAGCTGCCACCTCTACCAGAGTCTTCCGGTTCTGATGAGGAGACCCATGAGGAGGAGCACGCAGATTTACAGACTGAGGGTGTTCATGTGGCTGAGCCAGCACATATGGAGGCACCACCTCAGACACAGGAGTCTCAGCCGGTACCACCGCCACAGCCAGAGCCTACCGGTGTACCTATCCCGGATCCTCAGGATTAGCATCGAGGACGATGCTTTATCTTAAGTGTGGGGAGGTAGCCGGTGGCATCATTAGATACCGGTGAACATTTTAGCCACTTTTCTAGCTATCTCACTTTGCACACCTTTTGTGTATATTTGATGTATTTTGAGTTTATTTTAGATACTTTTACTGCTTGATACTTTTACTGCTTATTTTGGATTTATTTTGGATTTTAGATACTTTGATGCTTATGGATATCCTTGGATGTTTTAGATGATAGATTTCATACTTTTAGTTGGATTTTTCTTTATACATTTTTGTTTATCTTTATTTTTAGTTTGTAGTTGTGATTAGAGATCGTACTTTGGATTGCAAATATTTAGTCACCCTTTTTGCATAAGAAATTGGTTTTAAGTGAAAAAGGAAAGGGTGAACTAAGAAAAATTTTTGGATTTTTTTCAATCACAACAATGCTTAGTCAAACATTGAAATTTTCCAAGGAGTTTGAATATAGGGCATTAACCCAATTGATTGAAAGAGAATTTTTGAAAACTTGCTTGAATTTCATACCTTGTGAAGCATGTATTGAACTAAGAACACAAGCTTGTGAGACTTGAGCCTATTGATGTGGTTACATTTTACAACCACTTATTTTCCATTCTTGTGTGAAATTGCTCTCTTTCTATGATTGTGATCCTTAATTTGCTTGATTCTATATGTCCATTTACTTCTTGTATTTATGCATTTATATGATTGAGGCCATTATTTCATTAGCCACTTACCCAAATGGCCAACCCTTTTATATTCCTTTGTTAACCAATTTGAGCCTATGATTAACCAATTCATTCTTATTTTAGCACATTACAAGCCCAAGATGGAAAAACCAATGAAAAGTCCTTGTTTGGATCTTTGATTAGCCTAGGCTAGTGAGAGTGTTTTATTATTCAAAGTTGGTGAGGCTTGGGAACATTGGATAGGATAAAAGGGGTAGTACACTATCATGTTTAGGAATTGGGTACATATTCATGTATTGATTAAATGTAAAGACCTTATGCATTGATGTTCTTGTATGTAGTTTGAAAGAAGAAAAAGAAAAAAAATTATATAAAGAAAAAAAATGAATGAAAAGAAAAAAAAAAGAAAAAAATATATGATGATGAAAAAGAAAAAAAATATATAGCAAAGAGGGGACAAAATACCCCAAAGTGAAGTCAATAAAAGGAATCAATGCATAGGTGTTATAAATCGAATAAGAATGCATGAGTATGTAAGAAAAAGTGAAGAATGGGTAGTTAGGATAGCTTGCATTTGTATAGGTCATTAAATAGGTTAGGTGGGAAAGTCTATGGTAATCAAAGATTCAAATCCTAGCCCACTTAACCATAAATGATCCTACCTTGACCCTAACCCCATTACAACCTAAATGAAAGACCTCATGATGAATGTATGCATGCATTAAATAAGTGTTGATTGTTAGAAGAAAATCAAATTTAGGAAAACATGATTAGAAGAGAATTGAGCGGATTGACCCTTGAACACTTGAGTGAATAGAGCGGATACACATCCGGTGAGGGTTCAAAAGTTCAATCACATGTATTCACCAATATTATCTATAGTCTTGCAAGTTTGAACTCTTTATGACAATTCAATACAATTGTGGTTTGGACTTAGTTCCTATATGCCTAGCTCTTGAGCTTACACATGCTCTCTTGGGGATTGATTTGTTTGAACTAAGCATTTCCAATTGCTTTAGATAGTTGCCTTTAGATAGGATTCATGTAGTTTAGTTGCATTCAATGTCATAACCCTTTAGTTCCCTCTTATTTTAGCATGAGGACATGCTAAGGCTTAAGTGTGGGGAGGTTGACAAACCCCAATTTGACGGTTTGTCTTGTATTGAATCTAGAGTATTTTGATAACCTTTTGTCACATTTAGCCTATAAATTAGCATGGTTTTGTTATCTCTCCCGTATTTGTGCCTAAGTGTAAAAACATGCTTTTTAAGCCTTATTTTGATGAATTCTAGTTCCTCTTTGATTCCATAAGATGCCTTGATGTGTTTGTTAGTAATCTCAGGATGAGATAGGCTAGGCATGGATCAAAGGAAGCAGGGAATGAAGCATGCAAGTGGAGAGAAGCACAAAAAGTCAAAGAAGCAAAGTCAGCCATGCACGCGCACGCGCACAAGGCGCTCGCGCGCACATTGCGACACAGGACAGGGACGCGCACGCGTACCGTGCGCGCACGCGTCGATGATCGCACATGACTTCATTAAGGCAACACGTGCCTGGCGATTTTGGAAGGTTTTCAGCAACCAACTTTGGCGCCAAAATGCATATAAGAGCTAAGGATTGAAGGGGATTAACACACATTCACTTCCATAGACTAATTTTAGATCCTTAGATAGATTTTTTTAGTTAGTTACATTTGTAGAGAGAGAAACTCCAACTTCTCTCTAGGATTCATCTTCATTTTCTCAATTCTCAACCATTCCTTGGTGAGATCTATTGCCACTCTCAATTTACTTTGTTCATGTTGTAGATCCTCATCTCTAATCTCAATTAGTGTTTGTAATTGTTCAATTCTTGTAGATCTTAGGTTTAACTTTGTTGTTTTGGATTCTATTGATTCATTGAAGATCTCATTTTCATTGTTGTCATTGTTGATTGTTGTTAATCTCTTGTGTTGAATTGCTTTAGTTCTAAATCTCTTCTCAATTTTACTATGTCTTTCATTCTTGCTCTCCAAGTGTTTGAGAAAATGCCAACTTTAGATATGGAGTAGCATTCCCTCACTTGGCCTAGTGGTTGAGTCATTGGAGACACTTGAATAATGGATGTCAATTGTTGATTAAGAATTGAGGATTGCTAATTGACTTAGAGTGCACTAAAGCTAGACTTCCCTAGGGTAAGACTAGGACTTGTGACTTGAGTTAATTACTTTTACTTAACTTTCCTCTATAATTAGGGGTTAACTAAGTGAAGCAACACTCCTTTGTTATCACAATTGAAGGAAGCTATAGTGATGGGACTTCCAATGTTCAACCTTGGCCAAGGCTTTTAATATTGATTGATTGTTGTTTTCTTTTATTCACACTTTTATGCCACACTCTTCAAACCACAAAAAGACCACTTAACCAATACATGCATCCTTGTAGCATTCCTAGGGAAGAACGACTCGGGACTAATACTCTCGATTATAGATTGTAGATTTGTTTGATGATGGATTTTGCGTCGGTTTAGACTATTGATGAGCGGATAATTTGTACGCTTTTTGGCATTGTTTTTAGTATGTTTTTAGTAGTTTTAGTTGAGTTCTTAGTATATTTTTATTAGTTTTTAGTTAAAATTCACTTTTCTGGACTTTACTATGAGTTTGTGTGTTTTTCTGTGATTTCAGGTATTTTCTGGCTGAAATTGAGGGACCTGAGCAAAAATCTGATTCAGAGACTGAAAAGGACTGCAGATGCTGTTGGATTCTGACCTCCCTGCACTCGAAGTGAATATCTCTTGGATTTCTGATTGCATGATGCATGGTTGATCGCCTGACAACCGAGTGCTCACCTGACAAACGAGCCAGCCATTCCGTGAGATCAGAGTCTTCGTGGTATAGGCAAGAACTGATGGCGGCATTCAAGAGAATCCGGAAGGTCTAACCTTGTCTGTGGTATTCTGAGTAGGATTCAATGATTGAATGACTGTGACGTGCTTCAAACTCCTGAGGGCGGGGCGTTAGTGACAGACACAAAAGAATCACTGGATTCTATTCCGGCCTGATTGAGAACCGACAGATGGATAGCCGATGCTGTGACAGAGCATCAGGAACGTATTTCCAATGAGAGGATGGGAGGTAGCCATTGACAACGGTAAAACCCTTGCATAAGCTTGCCATGGAAAGGAGTAAGAAGGATTGGATGAAGACTGTAGGAAAGCAGAGAGGCGAAAGGGAAAGCATCTTCATACGCTTGTCTGAAGCTCTCACCAATGATATGCATAAGTATCTCTATCTTTATCTTATTACTTTATTCATCATCTATACCCATTTGAGTCTGCCTGACTGAGATTTACAAGATGACCATAGCTTGCTTCATACCACCAATCTCCGTGGGATCGACCCTTACTCGCGTAAGGTTTATTACTTGGACGACCCAGTGCACTTGCTGGTTAGTTGTGCGAAGTTGTGTTTATGCCATGGTATTGAGCACGAAGTCTTTGGAGCCATTACTAGGGATTGTTTATGTTTTGAAAAGTATTGATCACAATTTCGTGCACCAAGTTTTTGGCGCCGTTGCCGGGGATTGTTCTTGTGTATGGACAACTGACGGTTCATCTTGTTGCTTAGATTAGGCATTTATTTTTTTCGAAATTCTTGAAGATGAATTCTAGAGTTTCATGATGATTTGCTGAAATCTGGCTGGCTGAGAAGCCATGTCTAATCTCATTGGACCGAGGTTTCAACTTATCATCACAGAAGCTTGTTGATTTTTTATCAATCTTGCTTTTGGAGCAGTGATCTGCTAAGGCTTGGCTAGCCTTTGGCCATGTCTAGTGTTTTGGACCGAAGCTTTCTTTGAAAGCTTGGCTGGCTGTGAAGCCATGTCTAATTCCTGGACCGGAGTCTTAGACTAGCATTGCACTGATTCCTGGAATTCTCATTAAGAATTTTGATGTTTTCACTTAATTTTCGAAAAACACAAAAAAAAAATTAGAAAATCATAAAAACCAAAAATATTTCTTGCTTGAGTCTAGTGTCTCATTTTAAGTTTGGTGTCAATTGCATGCATTCATTCATGTGTCTTAAGGATCTTCAAGTAATTCTTGATGATTTCTTACTCTGATCTTTGAATTCTCTTGACTTGAGTGTTTATGTGTCTCATATAGTGTCAGTAGTATACAAACTGCTAAGTTTGGTGTCTTGCATGCATTGTTATTTGATTCTTGTTGCATTTTGATTATTAAAAATCCAAAAATATTTTTTATTTTGTGTCTTTTCAAGTCAATAATCCAGAGAATTGAAGATTCAGAACATACTGCAGAGGAATTATACAGAAAAAGCTGGGCATTCAAAAATGCCCAGTGAAGAAGGCAGACTGGCGTTTAAACGCCAGCCTGGGTACCTGGTTGGGCGTTTAACGCCCAAAAAGGGTGCATTTTGGGCATTAAACGCCAGAATGGATACCATTCTAGGCGTTTAACGCCAGGATGGTGCTAGGGGGAAGATTTTGTTTTCAAATCATTTTTTTTCAAAGTTTTTCAAAATCAAATCTTTTTCAAATCATATCTTTTCAATCAAATGTTTTCAAAACCAATTTCTTTCCTTTTTCAAAGATACTTACTAACAATTAATGATTTGATTGAACATCTCAAATTTGTTGCCTTTCCTGTTGAGGAAGGTTTAATGTTTGAATCATATCTTTTCTTGTTAGGCAAGTCATTAATTTTTAAAATCATATCTTTAAAAATTGTTTTCAAATCAAATCTTTTTAAAATTGTTTTCAAATCATATCTTCTCAATCACATCTTTTTCAAAATAAGTTCTCAATCAAATCTTTTTGAGTTCTAATTTCAAAATCTTTTTCAAAAATCACTTGATTTCTTTCTTACTTTTAATTTCGAAAATCAATTAGTGGTTTTCAAAAATGTTTTCAAAATATTTTAATTAATTTTCGAAAAATTACTTCCCTCTTTCTCACATCCTTCTATTTATGGAGTACCACTCCTTCTTAATGCACAATTCGAACCTTATCTAAGTAAAGTTTGAATTCTCCTTCTCCTTCTTCTTTCTATTTCTCTTTTCCTCTGACACCTCAAGGAATCTCTATACTGTGACATAGAGGATTCCACATTTTCTTGTTCTCTTATCTTTCATATGAGCAGCAGCAGAGACAAAGGCATTCTTGTTGAAGCTGACCCTGAACCCGAAAGGACCTTGAAGAGAAAACTAAGAGAAGCCAAAGCACAACTCTCTTTAGAGGACCTGACCGAATTCTTCAAAGAAGAAGAAGACATGGCAGCTGAAAACAACAATAATGCAAACAATGCAAGGAAGGTGCTGGGTGACTTTACTGCACCTACTCCTGATTTTTATGGGAGAAGCATCTCTATCCCTGCCATTGGAGCAAACAACTTTGAGCTTAAACCTCAATTAGTTTCTCTAATGCAACAGAATTGCAAGTTCCATGGACTTCCAATGGAAGATCCTCATCAGTTCTTAGCTGAATTCTTGCAAATCTGTGACACAGTCAAGACTAATGGGGTTGACCCTGAGGTCTATAGACTGATGCTATTCCCTTTTGCTGTAAGAGACAGAGCTAGGATATGGTTGGACTCTCAACCTAAAGAAAGCCTGGACTCTTGGGAAAAGCTAGTCAATGCCTTCTTGGCAAAGTTCTTTCCACCTCAAAGATGGAGCAAGCTTAGAGTGGAAGTCCAAACTTTCAGACAGAAGGATGGAGAATCCCTCTATGAAGCTTGGGAAAGATACAAACAATTAATCAGAAAATGTCCTTCTGACATGCTTTCTGAATGGAGCATCATAGGTATTTTCTATGATGGTCTCTCTGAACTATCCAAGATGTCTTTGGATAGCTCTGCTGGAGGATCTCTTCATCTGAAGAAGACGCCTACAGAGGCTCAAGAGCTCATTGAAATGGTTGCAAATAACCAATTCATGTACACTTCTGAAAGGAATCCTGTGAACAATGGGACAAGTCAGAAGAAAGGAGTTCTTGAGATTGATGCTCTGAATGCCATATTGGCTCAGAACAAGATATTGACTCAACAAGTCAATTTGATTTCTCAAAGTCTGTCTGGAATGCAAAATGCACCAAGTAGTACTAAGGAGGCTTCATCTGAGGAAGAAGCTTATGATCCTGAGAACCCTTCAATGGAAGAGGTGAATTACCTAGGAGAACCCTATGGAAACACCTATAATTCTTCATGGAGAAATCACCCAAATCTCTCATGGAAGAATCAAGAGAGACCTCAACAAGGTTTCAATAATAATAGTGGAAGAAACAGGTTTAACAATGGCAAACCTTTTCCATCATCTTCTCAGCAACAGACAGAGAATTCTAAGCAGAACCCCTCTGACTTAGCAACCATGGTCTCTGATCTAATCAAAACCACTCAAAGTTTCATGACTGAAACAAGGTCTTCCATTAGGAATTTGGAAGGACAAGTGGGACAGCTGAGCAAGAAAGTTACTGAACTCCCTCCAAGTACTCTTCCAAGCAACATAGAAGAAAATCCAAAAGGAGAGTGCAAAGCCATCAATATGGCCGAATTTGGAGAGGAAAAGGAGGAAGTGAACGCCACTGAGGAAGACCTCAATGGGCGTGCACTAGCCTCCAATGAGTTCCCCAATGAGGAACCATGGGAATCTGAGACTCAACATGAGACCATAGAGATTCCATTGGACTTACTTCTGCCTTTCATGAGCTCTGATGAGTATTCTTCCTCTGAAGAGGATGAGTATATCACTGAAGAGCAAGTTGCTAAGTACCTTGGAGCAATCATGAAGCTAAATGACAAGTTATTTGGAAATGAGACTTGGGAGAATGAACCTCCTTTGCTCACCAAAGAGCTGGATGACTTGTCTAGGCAGAAATTACCTCAAAAGAGACAAGATCCTGGGAAGTTTTCCATACCTTGTACCATAGGCACCATGACCTTCAAGAAAGCTCTGTGTGACTTAGGGTCAAGTGTAAACCTCATGCCTCTCTCAGTAATGAAGAAGCTAAGGATCTTTGAGGTACAAGCTGCAAAAATCTCACTAGAGATGGCAGACAACTCAAGAAAACAAGCTTATGGACTTGTAGAGAATGTTTTGGTTAAGATTGAAGACCATTACATCCCTACTGATTTCATAGTCCTAGAGACTGGGAAGTGCATGGATGAAACCATCATCCTTGGCAGACCCTTCCTAGCCACAGCAAAGGCTGTGATTGATGTTGATGGAGGTGAACTGATCATTCAAGTGAATGGAGAATCCTTTGTGTTTAAGGCTCAAGGATATCCCTCTGTCACCATAGAGATGAAGCATGAAGAGCTTCTCTCAAATCAGAGTCAAGAAGAGCCCCCACAGTCAAACTCTAAGTTTGGTGTTGGGAGGCCACAACCAAACTCTAAGTTTGGTGTTGAACCCCCACATTCAAACTCTAAGTTTGGTGTTGGGAGGTTCCAACATTGCTCTGAGTATCTATGAGGCTCCATGAGAGCTCTCTGTCAAGCTACTGACATTAAAGAAGCGCTTGTTGGGAGGCAACCCAATGATTATATTTTATATATTTCTCTTTGTTATTTTATGTTTTTTTGTAGGTTGATGATCATAAGAAGTCACAAAATCCATTAAAAAAGCAAAAACAAAATGAAAAACAGGAAGAAAAATAGCACACCCTGGAGGAAGATGTTGCTGGCGTTCAAACGCCAGTAAACCTAGCAGTTGGGCGTTTAACGCCCAGTCTAGCACCATTCTGGGCATTTAACGCCAGAAAGGGGCACCAGACTGGCGTTAAACGCCAGAAAAGGGCAAGAACCTGGCGTTAAACGCCAGGAATGGGCATCAGCCCGGCGTTTAACGCCAGAAATGCCTCAAAACGTGATTTTGAGCAACATTTGGTGCAGGGATGACTTTTCCTTGACACCACAGGATCTGTGGACCCACAGGACCCACCACCACTCTCTCTCTTCTTCCCCCATTCACCAATCACCTCAACACCTCTTCCCCAAAAACCCTTCACCTATCAAATCCCATCTTTCTCTTCACCACTCACATCCATCCTTCATAAAACCCCACCAACCTCACCCTTCAAATTCAAACCACTTTCCCTCCCAAACCCACCCATAATGGCCGAACCTCATCTCCCCTCTCTCCTATATAAACCCTTCTTAACCCCTTCATTCTCACACAACCAAAACACCACTTCCCCCCCTCCTTGGCCGAATACACCACCATCTCCCTCTTCCTCATTTCTTCTTCATCTACTCTCTTCTTTCTTCTTTTGCTCGAGGACGAGCAAACATTTTAAGTTTGGTGTGGTAAAAGCGTTGCTTTTTCGTTTTTCCATAACCATTATGGCATCCAAGGCCGGAGAAACCTCTAGAAAGAGGAAAGGGAAGGCAAAAGCTTCCACCTCCGAGTCATGGGAGATGGATAGATTCATCTCAAGGGTGCATCAAGACCACTTCTATGAAGTTGTGGCCTTGAAGAAGGTGATCCCCGAGGTCCCCTTTTCACTCAAAAAGGGTGAATATCCGGAGATCCGCCATGAGATCCGAAGAAGAGGTTGGGAAGTGCTTACCAACCCCATTCAACAAGTCGGAATCTTGATGGTTCAAGAGTTCTATGCCAATGCATGGATTACCAAGAACCATGATCAAAGTGTGAACCCGGATCCAAAGAATTATCTTACTATGGTTCGGGGGAAATACTTGGATTTTAGTCCGGAAAGTGTGAGGGTAGCGTTCAACTTGCCTATGATGCAAGGAGATGAACATCCTTACACAAGAAGGGTCAACTTTGATCAAAGGTTGGACCAAGTCCTCACAATCATATGTGAAGAGGGCGCACAATGGAAGAGAGATTCAAGAGGCAAGCCGGTTCAATTGAGAAGGCATGACCTCAAACCCGTGGCTAGAGGATGGTTGGAGTTTATCCAACGCTCAATCATTCCCACTAGCAACCGGTCCGAAGTTACTTTAGACCGGGCCATCATGATCCATAGCATCATGATTGGAGAAGAAGTGGAAGTTCATGAGGTTATAGCCCAAGAACTCTACAAGGTGGCGGAATAGTCCTCTACCTTAGCAAGGTTAGCCTTCCCTCACCTCATTTGTCACCTCTGTTATTCAGTTGGAGTTGACATAGAGGGAGACATCACCATTGATGAGGATAAGCCCATTACCAAGAAAAGGATGGAGCACACAAGAGACCCCTCTCATCATGAGATCCCTGAGATACCTCAAGGGATGCACTTTCCTCCACAAAACTATTGGGAGCAACTAAACACCTCCCTAGGAGAATTGAGTTCCAACATGGGACAACTAAGGGTGGAGCACCAAGAACACTCCATTCTCCTCCATGAAATAAGAGAAGATCAAAGAATCATGAGAGAGGAGCAACAAAGGCAAGGAAGAGACATTGAGGAGCTCAAGCACTCCATAGGACCTTCAAGAGGAAGGAAGAGCCGCCATCACTAAGGTGGACCCGATCCTTGATTTCCTTGTTCTTTATTCTTCTGTTTTTCGAATTTTAGTGCTTATGTTTATCCATGTTTGTGTCTTATGATCATTAGTGTCTTAGTGTTTATGCCTTAAAGCTATGAATGTCCTATGAATCCATCACCTTTCTTAAATAAAAACGTGCTTAATTGAAAAGGAAAAGAATTGCATGAACTTTGAATTTTATAACAGTTTAATCATTTTGATGTGGTGGCAACACTTTTGTTCTCTGAATGTATGCTTGAACAGTGCATATGTCTTTTGAATTTGTGGTTCATGAATGTTGGCTCTTGAAAGAATGATGAAAAAGGAGACATGTTACTGAGGATCTGAAAAATCATAAAAATGATTCTTGAAGCAAGAAAAAGCAGTGAAAACAAAAAAAAAGGAGAAGCAAACAAAAAAAAACCGAAAAAAATATAGAAAAAGAAAGAAAAAGAAAGAAAAAGAGTTGTGATCCAAGGCAATAAGAGTGTGCTTAAGAACCCTGGACACCTCTAGTTGGGGACTTTAGCAAAGCTGAGTCACAATCTGAAAAGGTTCACCCAATTATGTGTCTGTGGCATGTATGTATCCGGTGGTAATACTGGAAGACAGAGTGCTTTGGGCCACGGCCAAGACTCAATAAGTAGCTGTGTTCAAGAATCATCATACTTAACTAAGAGAATCAATAACACTATCTGGATTCTGAGTTCCTAAAGAAGCCAATCATTCTGAGTTCCAAGGGATAAAGTGAGATGCCAAAACTGTTCAGAGGCAAAAAGCTAAAAGCTCCGCTCATCTAATTAATACTGATCTTCATAGATGTTTTTGGAGTTCATTGCATATTCTCTTCTTTTTATCTTATTTGATCTTTAGTTGCTTGGGGACAAGCAACAATTTAAGTTTGGTGTTGTGATGAGCGATAATTTGTACGCTTTTTGGCATTGTTTTTAGTATGTTTTTAGTAGTTTTAGTTGAGTTCTTAGTATATTTTTATTAGTTTTTAGTTAAAATTCACTTTTCTGGACTTTACTATGAGTTTGTGTGTTTTTCTGTGATTTCAGGTATTTTCTGGCTGAAATTGAGGGACCTGAGCAAAAATCTGATTCAGAGACTGAAAAGGACTGCAGATGCTGTTGGATTTTGACCTCCCTGCACTCGAAGTGAATATCTCTTGGATTTCTGATTGCATGATGCATGGTTGATCGCCTGACAACCGAGTGCTCGCCTGACAAACGAGCCAGCCATTCCGTGAGATCAGAGTCTTCGTGGTATAGGCAAGAACTGATGGCGGCATTCAAGAGAATCCGGAAGGTCTAACCTTGTCTGTGGTATTCTGAGTAGGATTCAATGATTGAATGACTGTGACGTGCTTCAAACTCCTGAGGGCGGGGCGTTAGTGACAGACGCAAAAGAATCACTGGATTCTATTCCGGCCTGATTGAGAACCGACAGATGGATAGCCGATGCTGTGACAGAGCATCAGGAACGTATTTCCAATGAGAGGATGGGAGGTAGCCATTGACAACGGTGAAACCCTTGCATAAGCTTGCCATGGAAAGGAGTAAGAAGGATTGGATGAAGACTGTAGGAAAGCAGAGAGGCGAAAGGGAAAGCATCTTCATACGCTTGTCTGAAGCTCTCACCAATGATATGCATAAGTATCTCTATCTTTATCTTATTACTTTATTCATCATCTATACCCATTTGAGTCTGCCTGACTGAGATTTACAAGATGACCATAGCTTGCTTCATACCACCAATCTCCGTGGGATCGACCCTTACTCGCGTAAGGTTTATTACTTGGACGACCCGGTGCACTTGCTGGTTAGTTGTGCGAAGTTGTGTTTATGCCATGGTATTGAGCACCAAGTCTTTGGAGCCATTACTAGGGATTGTTTATGTTTTGAAAAGTATTGATCACAATTTCGTGCACCAACTATACTACGATTGACCACTTAATAATTTCTATACCGGCAAAAATCCATTCGTCAGCAGCTTCAGCTGAAAGGAAAATAAAGAAAAAAAAAGAAAGGGAAAGAAGAAAGGGGGCCACGGGAAGAGGGGGAAGAAGAAGAGGGAGGCGGTGCGGTGGGTGTCACTGCCACCGCCGCCGCTGCTGTTGCAGAGGAAGAGAGGAGATCCGAGAGAGAAGGAGAGCGCTGGCAGAGGAGGAAGGAACTTATGCCAGCCTCACGAACCACCGCTGCGTCGTGTCTACTGTCGTCTTCGCGGGTTCCTGTCGCTGCCGTCGTCCTCGCCGTGAAGCCTGTCGCCGTGCTGTCGCTGTCCGTGCCGTCGTCGTCGCCGAAGAGAGCCAGCATCGCCGCCGTCCATGGGTGAAGCAGAGAAGAGAGATCCACGAGGAAGGAAGGACCACGACCCGTTCAGCCGATGCGCCCAGTCGTCGGTGCCGCCTTCGTCTGAACCGCCGCCAGATCCGCCGCTGCCGAAGCTTCTAGCTGCGCCTTTGTAGCCAGAGAATGCCGTTGCCGCTGCTGAGATACACTGCCGGTAAGAGTTTTAAGTTGGTTTTCATTTCCTTTGAGTTTCCAAGAGCTTTATCATCGCTACATGTTTGTTATAGTCGCCGTCATCGGAGTTCTGGTTGCCGCAGTCGCTCGAGGTGGCTGCCGGGGCAGCTGCCAAACTGGTTCAGCGACCGCCGCTGCTTCGTTTTCTTATTACAGTAAGTGTTTATGTTTCGCAAAACCCTGTGTTAGTATTCTGTTATGTTTGGTTATAAACTCTGAGGTTCTGGTAATGTAGGAGCCTTTTCTATGAACTAATTTATTTTAAATTAGAATTGTTATAAATAGATATGATGTGCGAAATATATTTCTGGTGATTATGTAAGTCTTATAAATTGTCTGATTTGTCTTGGATGAATATAATTATCTGTTGGATTGAAATAATGTCTGATTTTGTTAAAATTGAGGTTTCTGATTGTTTTGAATTAAAATGATTTTAATATTTGAAAGTTTGAATTTTACTTATTGGAAACTAATTTGGTCTTGAACCCGTTGGAAAGGGTTGAGAATTGGTTTGGTTGGGACCTGAAAAGGATGGCAAAGTCTAAGTTTTAGGGGAGATGTTGCCAAAATTTCTATAAAATCCGAGACTTTGTTTGAAATGTTATTTTAAAAATAATGAATTATGCTTTGAATTAAATTATTGACAAATGAATTATGTTTAAACTTATTTTATTAAGAAAATTATTATATTTGGATGTGATTTATTTAAAAAAAGAATTATGTTTTGAAATTGATTTAAAGATAAAGATTCTTATACTTTGAAATTTGATTTAAGTAAACAGATTTGGAGGAGTTTTAGTGGATTTCAAAGAAACTTGAATTTCGATTAACTAATTTCACTTGACGACGATTTAGAAAAAATTTGAAGTATTCTTTGAAATTTTGATTTAACAAAACTAAAATAATTTTCGAGCCCTTTGGAAACGCAACAGATCTTAGAATGAAATTAAAATTGGTTTTTGGAATATTTGGATACATGACTTAGTTTTGGTTTAAAATTCTATTTTATTTATTCAAATCGAGAAACTAAGGTTTTAGAGGTTTTCAATGAAATAAAAAGAAATGAGTTAGGTTATTCTCCCCCAAAGTTTTGAGACTCTGTTGAGGAATTTTATGGCCAAATCCTTATTTAGAACAAATGGTTTTTTTGAAATAAGACATTAAGCCTGATTGATTGTGGATATTATCGAGATTGATGAGTTATTGTTTGGTAGGTGTAAGGGTTGGGTTTGTAAAACCCGGTTAATTAACAGCTAATTAAACCATAAATGAGAATTTATTCTAGAAAGCCCAAAATGTAATTTTTATGACTTAATATGATAGAGGAGATTGAGACGAGAATTTCGGTACCAATTTTATAGAATTCGGACCAAGATTGGACCGAACGGGCCAAATTAGGCCAACCGGATCCAAAGTGGGCCCTTGGCCCAACTAAACTAAACCAAAATCCTAGTTTTCAGCACTCTCTCTCCTCACACAATACTCACACACGCTGAAAAAGAGAGGAAATGGGGGAAGAACACTCTCTCAAACTTCTATCTCTCACTTGATCTTCAAACCACCATAACTTTTGATCTAGAGCTCTGATTGCCGCACTGTTTGCGGCCACGCGTTCACCGTGAAGAGCTCTACAAAACCCATACAATTAATATTGAGGTAAGCCACGTTTTGGTCTTCAAATTTCCAGCTTTGATTTCGAGTTTTATGAGCAAAAATGTTGAGATTTTGGGCTCTTTGATGTTATAGGACCCAACTCTCTTGAAGAAGAAGGTTAATATTGTTTCCTTGGACCTTGGGTGTGGTAAGATTCTCAACTCTAGTGTAATTTGTTGTTCTATGATGTACTAAGATTTAAAGGCGATGTTTTGGTGGCCGGGTATGAAGAATGATGTGGCGGAATATGTTTCAAAGTGCTTAACTTGTCAAAAGGTAAAGATTGAACATCAAAGACCTTCTGGGATGTTGCAACCTTTAGAGATTCCACAATGAAAGTGGGAAAGTATTGCAATGGACTTTGTGTCAGGATTGCCAAGGACTAGGGCTGGTTTTAATGCTATCTGGGTGATTGTGGACCGACTGACGAAGTCAGCTCACTTTTTACCCATTCGGATGACTTACACCCTTGAGGAGCTAGCACGGTTGTACATAAAGGATATTGTGAGACTTCATGGTGTACCTGCTACTATAATCTCTAATAGAGATCCTCGTTTCACTTCAAGATTTTGGGGTGCATTTCAGAAAGCTTTTGGAACCCGATTAAGCTTGAGTACGGCTTACCATCCTCAAACAGATGGTCAATCCGAGAGGACAATCCAAACACTAGAGGATATGTTGAGAGCTTGTGTTTTGGACCAACCGGCGAGTTGGGATCGGTATATGCCATTAGTGGAGTTTGCATACAATAATAGTTATCATGCGAGCATCGGAATGGCTCCGTATGAGGCCTTGTATGGGAGGAAATGTCAATCTCCGCTATGTTGGTATGAAGCTGGAGAGAAAAGCTTGTTGGGGCCGGAAATGATAGCTGAGACCACTGAACAAATCAAGAAAATCCGAGATAGGATGCTTACGGCGCAGAGTCGTCAAAAGAGTTACGCCGATCAGAGGCAAAAGCCCTTAGAATTTGAGGAAGGAAATCATGTTTTCCTTAAGGTTACTCCAACTACAGGAGTAGGTAGGGCGATTAAGGCAAAGAAGTTGAATTCTAGATACATTGGTCCATTTCAGATCCTGGAGAGGATTGGACCGGTGGCGTATCGGATGGCTTTATGATGAGCGGATGATTTGTATACTTTTTGGCATTGTTTTTAGTATGTTTTTGATATGATTTAGTTAGTTTTTATTATATTTTTATTAGTTTTTAATTAAATTTCACTTTTCTGGACTTTACTATGAGTTTGTGTGTTTTTCTGTGATTTCAGGTATTTTCTGGCTGAAATTGAGGGACCTGAGCAAAAATCTGATCCAGAGACTCAAAAGGACTGCAGATGCTGTTGGATTCTGACCTCCCTGCACTCGAAGTGGATTTTCTGGAGCTACAGAAGCCCAATTGGCGCGCTCTCAACGGCGTTGGAAAGTAGACATCCTGGGCTTTCCAGCAATATATAATAGTCCATACTTTGCCCAAGATTTGATGGCCCAAACCGGCGTTCAAAGTCACCTCAAGAAATTCCAGCGTTAAACGCCGGAACTGGCACCTAATTGGGAGTTAAACGCCCAAACTGGCACTAAAGCTGGCGTTTAACTCCAAGGAGAGTCTCTACACGAAAAAAGCTTCATTGCTCAGCCCAAGCACACACCAAGTGGGCCCGGAAGTGGATTTTTATGTCATTTACTCATCTATGTACTAGTTTTCTATAAGTAGGACCTTTTACTATTGTATTAGGGACATCTTGGTAGCTATCTTTGAGTTTTATGCTATCTTAGATCATTGGGAGGCTGGCCATTTGGCCATGCCTAGACCTTATGCTTATGTATTTTCAACGGTGGAGTTTCTACACACCATAGATTAAGGTGTGGAGCTCTGCTGTACCTCGAGTATTAATGCAATTACTATTGTTCTTCCATTCAATTCCGCTTGTTCTTTATCCAAGATATCACTTGTTCTTCAACATGATGAAGGTGATGATTGACGCCCATCACCATTCTCACCCATGAACAAGGTGACTGACAACCATTCTTGTTCTACAAGCATCTGAGGCTTAGTGAATATCTCTTGGATTCCTGATTGCATGATGCATGGTTGATCGCCTGACAACCGAGTGCTCGCCTGACAAACGAGCCAACCATTCCGTGAGATCAGAGTCTTCGTGGTATAGGCAAGAACTGATGGCAGCATTCAAGAGAATCCGGAAGGTCTAACCTTGTCTGTGGTATTCTGAGTAGGATTCAATGATTGAATGACTGTGACGTGCTTCAAACCTGTAACCTACTGGGCGTTAGTGACAGACGCAAAAGAGTTATTCTATTCCGGTAGGGGAGGGAACCAAACCGGTGATTGGCAGCACTGTGACAGAGTGTGTGCATTAGCTTTCACTGCGCGGATGGGAGGTAGCTGCTGACAACAGTGAAACCTTACACGAGCTTGCCATGGAAAGGAGTAAGAAAGGATTGGATGAAGGCATTAGGAAAGCAGAGAGACGGAAGGGAAGGCATCTTCATACACTTGTCTGAAGCTCTTACACCAATGATATACATAAGTATCTCTATCCTTATCTTTTATGTTATTTTCGTTCATCACCATATACATCTGAGTTTGCCTGACTAAGATTTACAAGATGACCATAGCTTGCTTCAATACTAACAATCTCCGTGGGATCGACCCTTACTCACGTAAGGTTTATTACTTGGACGACCCAGTGCACTTGCTGGTTAGTTGTGCGAAGTTTTCTAATGCCATGGTATTGAGCCACCAAGTTCTTGGAGCCATTACCGGGGATTATTTGAGTTGTGAAAAAGTATTGTTCACAATTTCGCGCACCAAGTTTTTGGCGCCGTTGCCGGGGATTGTTCAAGTTTTGAGCAAGCTTTTGGTAACATCAGTGCCAAGATCCGGCAACAACATCAAGTTTTTGGTGTTATTGCCCGGGATTGTTTAGGCTGGACAACTGACGGTTCATCTTGTTGCTTAGATTAGGTATTATTTTTTTTTTTCGAAATTCTTGAAGATGAATTCTAGAGTTTCATGATGATTTGTTGAAATCTGGCTGGCTGAGAAGCCATGTCTAATCTCATTGGACCGAGCTTTCAACTTATCACCACAAGAACTTGTTGATTTCTTATCAATCTTGCTTTTGGAGCAGTGATTTGCTAAGGCTTGGCTGGCCTCTGGCCATGTCTAGTGTTTTGGACCGAAGCTTTCTTTGAAAGCTTGGCTGGCTGTGAAGCCATGTCTAATTCCTGGACCGGAGTCTTAGACTAGCATTGCACTGATTCCTGGAATTCTCATTAAGAATTTTGATACCTTTTCCCATTTAATTTTCGAAAAACACAAAAAAAAAATTACAAAATCATAAAAAGACCAAAAATATTTGATGTTTCTTGCTTAAGTTTAGTGTCTCATCCTAAGTTTGGTGTCAAATGCATGTTTTTGTTATAATTTTCGAATCCATGCATATATTTCTTTGTTTTGATCTTTGAATTCTATTGACTTGAAGTATTTTGTGTGTCTCATATAGTGTCAGTGGCACACAAACTGCTAAGTTTGGTGTCTTGCATGCATTGTTAATTGATTCTTGTTGCATTTTGATTATAAAAAAAAATCCAAAAATATTTTTAATTTGTGTCTTTTCAAGTCAATGATACAAAGAATTGAAGATTCAGAACATACTGCAGAGGAATTACACAGAAAAAGCTGAGCATTCAAAAATGCCCAGTGAAGAAGGCAGACTGGCGTTTAAACGCCAGCCAGGGCACCTGGTTGGGCGTTTAACGCCCAAAGAGGTAGCATTTTGGGCGTTTAACGCCAGGATGGTGCTAGGGGGAAGATTTTGTTTTCAAATCAATTTTTTTTAGTTTTTCAAAATCAAATCTTTTTCAAATCAAATCTTTTCAATCAAATGTTTTCAAAATCAATTTCTTTCCTTTTTAAAAGATACTTACTAACAATTAATGATTTGATTGAACATCTCAAAATTGTTGCCTTTTCTGTTGAGAAAGGTTTTATGTTTGAATCATATCTTTTCTTGTTAGGCAAGTTATTAATTTTTAAAAATCAAATCTTTTTCAAATTGTTTTCAAATTATATCTTTTAAAATTGTTTTCAAATCATATCTTCTCAATCACATCTCTTTGACCATAACTTTTCAATCATATCTTCTTAACCACATCTTTTTCAAAATAGTTTTCAATCAAATCTTTTTGATGTCTAATTTCAAAATTTTTTTTTTTCGAAAATCACTTGATTTCTTTCCCACTTTTGTTTTCGAAAATCAATTAGTGTTCTTCAAAAATGTTTTCAAAATTTTATAATTAATTTTCGAAAATTATCCCCCCTTCTTCTTCACATCCTTCTATTTATGGAGTATCACTCCTTCTTAATGCACAATTCGAACTATATCTGATCAAGTTCGAATTCTCCTTCTTCTATCTTCTATTCCACATTTTCTTGTTCCCTTCTCTTTCTTATGAGCAGGAGCAAAGACAAAGGCATTCTTGTTGAGGCTGATCCTGAACCTGAAAGGACCTTGAAGAGAAAGCTAAGAGAAGCCAAAGCACAACTCTCTTTAGAGCACCTGACCGAATTCTTCAAGGAAGAAGAACAAATGGCAGCCGAAACAACAACAATGCCAACAATGCAAGGAAGGTGCTTGGTGACTTTACTGCACCTACTCCTGATTTCTATGGGAGAAGCATCTCTATCCCTGCCATTGGAGCAAACAACTTTGAGCTTAAGCCTCAATTAGTTTCTCTAATGCAACAGAATTGCAAGTTTCATGGACTTCCAATGGAAGATCCTCATCAGTTTTTAGCTGAGTTCTTGCAAATCTGTGACACAGTCAAGACTAATGGGGTTAACCTGAGGTCTATAGACTGATGCTATTCCCTTTTGCTGTGAGAGACAGAGCTAGAATATGGTTGGACTCCCAACCTAAAGAAAGCCTGGACTCTTGGGAAAAGCTAGTCAATGCCTTCTTGGCAAAGTTCTTTCCACCACAAAGATGGAGTAAGCTTAGAGTGGAAGTCCAAACCTTCAGACAGAAGGATGGAGAATCCCTCTATGAAGTTTGGGAAAGATACAAACAGTTAATCAGAAAATGTCCCTCTGACATGCTTTCTGAATGGAGCATCATAGGTATTTTCTATGATGGTCTCTCTGAACTATCCAAGATGTCTTTGGATAGCTCTGCTGGAGGATCTCTTCATCTGAAGAAGACGCCTACTGAAGCTCAAGAACTGATTGAAATGGTTGCAAATAACCAATTCATGTACACTTCTGAAAGGAATCCTGTGAACAATGGGACTAGTCAGAAGAAAGGAGTTCTTGAAATTGACACTCTGAATGCCATTTTGGCTCAGAATAAAATATTGACTCAACAAGTCAATCTGATTTCTCAAAGTCTGTCTGGAATGCAAAATGCACCAAACAGTACTAAGGATGCTTCATCTGAGGAAGAAGCTTATGATCCTGAGAACCCTTCAATGGAAGAAGTAAATTACCTGGGAGAACCCTATGGTAACACCTATAATTCTTCATGGAGAAATCACCCAAATCTCTCATGGAAGAATCAAGAGAGACCTCAACAAGGTTTCAATAATAATGGTGGAAGAAACAGGTTTAACAATGGTAAACCTTTTCCATCATCTTCTCAGCAACAGACAGAGAGCTCTAAGCAGAATACCTCTGACTTAGCAACCATGGTCTCTGATCTAATCAGAACCACTCAAAGTTTCATGACTGAAACTAGATCCTCCATTAGGAATTTGGAAGGACAAGTGGGTCAGCTGAGCAAGAAAATTACTGAACTTCCCCCAAGCACTCTCCCAAGTAACACTGAAGAAAATCCAAAAGGAGAGTGCAAGCCATAAATATGGCCGAATTCTGGGAGGAAGAAGAGGCAGTGAACGCCACTGAGGAAGGCCTCACTGGACGTCCACTGGCCTCCAATGAGTTCCCCAATGAGGAACCTTGGGAATCTGAGGCTCAAACTGGGACCATAGAGATTCCCTTGGACTTACTACTGCCTTTCATGAGCTCTGATGAGTATTCTTCCTCTGAAGAGGATGAGTATGTCACTGAAGAGCAAGTTGCTAAATACCTTGGAGCAATCATGAAGCTAAATGACAGGTTATTTGGAAATGAGACTTGGGAGGATGAACCCCCTTTGCTCACCAAAGAACTGGATAACTTGTCTAGGCAGCAATTGCCTCAAAAGAGGCAAGATCCTGGGAAGTTTTCTATACCTTGTACCATAGGCACCATGACCTTCAAGAAGGCCTTGTGTGACTTGGGGTCAAGTGTAAACCTCATGCCCCTCTCTGTAATGGAGAAATTAGGGATCTTTGAGGTGCAAGCTGCAAAAATCTCACTAGAGATGGCAGACAACTCAAGAAAACAAGCCTATGGACTTGTAGAGGATGTTCTGGTTAAGGTTGAAGACCATTACATTCCTACTGATTTCATAGTCCTAGAGACTGGGAAGTGCATGGATGAATCAATCATCCTTGGCAGACCCTTCCTAGCCACAGCAAAGGCTGTGATTGATGTTGATAGAGGAGAGTTGATCATTCAAGTGAATGAAGAATCCTTGGTGTTTAAGGCCCAAGGATATCCCTCTGTCATCATGGAGAAGAAGCATGAAGAGCTTCTCTCAAAACAGAGCCAAATAGAGCCCCCACAGTCAGACTCTAAGTTTGGTGTTGGGAGGCCACAATCAAACTCTAAGTTTGGTGTTGGGAAGTTCCAACACGGTTCTGAGCATCTCTGAGGCTCCATGAGAGTCCTCTGTCAAGCTAATGACAGTAAAGAAGCGCTTGTTGGGAGGCAACCCAATGTTTATAATTAATTATTTTCTTTTGTTATTTTATCTTTTTGTAGGTTGATGATCATAAGAAGTCACAAAAACAATGAAAAAAGCAAAAACAAAATGAAAAACAGGAAGAAAAACAGCACACCCTGGAGGAAGATGCTGCTGGCGTTCAAACGCCAGTCAGCCTAGCAGTTGGGCGTTTAACGCCCAATCTGGCACCCTTCTGGGCGTTTAACGCCAGAAAGGGGCACCAGACTGGCGTTAAACGCCAGTAAAGGGCAAAAACCTGGCGTTAAACGCCAGGAATGGGCACCAGCCCGGCGTTTAACGCCAGAAAAGGCTCAAAACGTGGATTTTGATGCCATTTGGTGCAAGGATGCCTTTTCCTTGACACTACAGGATCTGTGGACCCCACAGGACCCTACCATCACTCTCTCTTCTTCCCCCATTCACCAATCACCTCAACACCTCTTCCCCAAAAAACCCCTCACCTATCAAATCCCATCTTTCTCTTCACCACTCACATCCATCCTTCATAAAACCCCACCAACCTCACCCTTCAAATTCAAACCACTTTCCCTCCCAAAACCCACCCTCAAATGGCCGAACCCTCATCCCCCTCTTTCCTATATAAACCCCTTTTTACCCCTTCATTTTCCACTACCTAAACACCACTTCTCCCCCTCCTTGGCCGAATACACCACCATCTCCCTCTTCCTCATTTCTTCTTCTTCTACTCTCTTCTTTCTTCTTTTGCTCGAGGACGAGCAAACATTTTAAGTTTGGTGTGGTGAAAGCGTTGCTTTTTCGTTTTTCCATAACCATTTATGGCATCCAAGGCCGGAGAAACCTCTAGAAAGAGGAAAGGGAAGGCAAAGGCTTCCACCTCCGAGTCATGGGAGATGGATAGATTCCTCTCAAGGGTGCATCAAGTCCACTTCTATGAAGTTATGGCCTTGAAGAAGGTGATCCCCGAAGTCCCCTTTTCACTTAAAAAGGGTGAATATCCGGAGATCCGCCATGAGATCCGAAGAAGAGGTTGGGAAGTACTTACCAACCCCATTCAACAAGTCGGAATCTTGATGGTTCAAGAGTTCTATGCCAATGCATGGATCACCAAGAACCATGACCAAAGTGTGAACCCGAATCCAAAGAATTATATCACTATGGTTCGGGAGAAATACTTGGATTTTAGTCCGGAAAGTGTGAGGGTGGCGTTCAACTTGCCTATGATGCAAGGAGATGAGCATCCTTACACTAGAAGGGTCAACTTTGATCAAAGGTTGGACCAAGTCCTCACAGTCATATGTGAAGAGGGCGCACAATGGAAGCAAGATTCAAGAGGAAAGCCGGTCCAATGAGAAGGCATGACCTCAAACCCGTGGCTAGAGGATGGTTAGAGTTCATACAACGCTCAATCATTCCCACTAGCACCGGTCCGAAGTTACCATAGACGGGCTATCATGATCCATAGCATCATGATGGAGAAGAAATAGAGGTTCATGAGGTTATAGCCCAAGAACTCTATAGGGTGGCGGACAAGACCTCTACCTTGGCAAGGTTAGCCTTTCCTCACCTCATTTGTCACCTCTGTTATTCAGTGGGAGTTGACATAGAGGGAGACATCACCATTGATGAGGACAAGCCCATCACTAAGAAAATGATGGAGTACACAGAGATCCCACTCATCATGAGATCCCTGAGATTCCTCAAGGGATGAATTTTCCTCCACAAGACTATTGAGGGCAACTAAAACCTCCCTAGGAGAGTTGAGTTCCAATATGGGACAACTAAGGGTGGAGCACCAAGAACACTCCATTCTCCTCCATGAAATTAGAGAAGAACAAAGAATCATGAGAGAGGAGCAACAAAGGCAAGGAAGAGACATTGAGGAGCTCAAGCACTCCATAGGACCTTCAAAAGCAAGGAAGAGCCGCCATCACTGAGGTGGACCCGTTCCTTGATTTCCTTGTTCTTTATTCCTTGGTTTTTCGAATTTTAGTGCTTTATGTTATCCATGCTTGTGTCTTATGATCATTAGTGTCTTAGTGTCTATGCCTTAAAGTTATGAATGTCCTATGAATCCATCACCTTTCTTGAATAAAAATGTGCTTAATTGAAAAAGGAAGAATTGCATGAATTTTGAATTTTATAATAGTTTAATTATTTTGATGTGGTGGCAATATTTTGTTCTCTGAATGTATGCTTAAACAGTGCATATGTATCTTGAATTTGTGGTTCATGAATGTTGGCTCTGAAAGAATGATGAAAAAGGAGACATGTTATTGAGGATCTGAAAAATCAATAAAATGATTCTTGAAGCAAGAAAAAGCATTGCTATTCAAAAAAAAAAAAACCGAAAAAAAAAGAGAAAAAAAGAAAACGAAAAAAAATAATAATAAGAGTTGTGATCCAAGGCAAATAAGAGTGTGCTTAAGAACCCTGGACACCTCTAATTGGGGACTTTAGCAAAGCTAAGTCACAATCTGAAAAGGTTCACCCAATTATGTGTCTGTGGCATGTATGTATCCGGTGGTAATACTGGAAAGACAGAGTACTTTGGGCCACAGCCAAGACTCAATAAATAGCTATGTTCAGGAATCATCATACTTTACTAGGAGAATCATTAACACTATCTGGATTCTAAGTTCCTAAAGAAGCCAACCATTCTGAATTTCAAAGGATAGATTGAGATGCCAAAACTGTTCAGAGGCAAAAAGTTAAAAGCCCCGCTCATCTAATTAATACTGATCTTCACAGATGTTTTTGGAATTCATTGCATATTCTCTTCCTTTTATCTTATTTGATTTTCAGTTGCTTGGGGACAAGCAACAATTTAAGTTTGGTGTTGTGATGAGCGGATGATTTGTATACTTTTTGGCATTGTTTTTAGTATGTTTTTGATATGATTTAGTTAGTTTTTATTATACTTTTATTAGTTTTTAATTAAATTTCACTTTTCTGGACTTTACTATGAGTTTGTGTGTTTTTCTGTGATTTCAGGTATTTTCTGGCTGAAATTGAGGGACCTGAGCAAAAATCTGATCCAGAGACTCAAAAGGACTGCAGATGCTGTTGGATTCTGACCTCCCTGCACTCGAAGTGGATTTTCTGGAGCTACAGAAGCCCAATTGGCGCGCTCTCAACGGCATTGGAAAGTAGACATCCTGGGCTTTCCAGCAATATATAATAGTCTATACTTTGCCCAAGATTTGATGGCCCAAACCGGCGTTCAAAGTCACCTCAAGAAATTCCAGCGTTAAACGCCGGAACTGGCACCTAATTGGGAGTTAAACGCCCAAACTGGCACTAAAGCTGGCGTTTAACTCCAAGGAGAGTCTCTACACGAAAAAAGCTTCATTGCTCAGCCCAAGCACACACCAAGTGGGCCCGGAAGTGGATTTTTATGTCATTTACTCATCTATGTACTAGTTTTCTATAAGTAGGACCTTTTACTATTGTATTAGGGACATCTTGGTAGCTATCTTTGAGTTTTATGCTATCTTAGATCATTGGGAGGCTGGCCATTCGGCCATGCCTAGACCTTATGCTTATGTATTTCAACGGTGGAGTTTCTACACACCATAGATTAAGGTGTGGAGCTCTGCTGTACCTCGAGTATTAATGCAATTACTATTGTTCTTCCATTCAATTCCGCTTGTTCTTTATCCAAGATATCACTTGTTCTTCAACATGATGAAGGTGATGATTGACGCCCATCACCATTCTCACCCATGAACAAGGTGACTGACAACCATTCTTGTTCTACAAGCATCTGAGGCTTAGTGAATATCTCTTGGATTCCTGATTGCATGATGCATGGTTGATCGCCTGACAACCGAGTGCTCGCCTGACAAACGAGCCAACCATTCCGTGAGATCAGAGTCTTCGTGGTATAGGCAAGAACTGATGGCAGCATTCAAGAGAATCCGGAAGGTCTAACCTTGTCTGTGGTATTCTGAGTAGGATTCAATGATTGAATGACTGTGACGTGCTTCAAACCTGTAACCTACTGGGCGTTAGTGACAGACGCAAAAGAGTTATTCTATTCCGGTAGGGGAGGGAACCAAATCGGTGATTGGCAGCACTGTGACAGAGTGTGTGCATTAGCTTTCACTGCGCGGATGGGAGGTAGCTGCTGACAACAGTGAAACCTTACACGAGCTTGCCATGGAAAGGAGTAAGAAAGGATTGGATGAAGGCATTAGGAAAGCAGAAAGACGGAAGGGAAGGCATCTTCATACACTTGTCTGAAGCTCTTACACCAATGATATACATAAGTATCTCTATCCTTATCTTTTATGTTATTTTCGTTCATCACCATATACATCTGAGTTTGCCTGACTAAGATTTACAAGATGACCATAGCTTGCTTCAATACTAACAATCTCCGTGGGATCGACCCTTACTCACGTAAGGTTTATTACTTGGACGACCCAGTGCACTTGCTGGTTAGTTGTGCGAAGTTGTGTAATGCCATGGTATTGAGCCACCAAGTTCTTGGAGCCATTACCGGGGATTATTTGAGTTGTGAAAAAGTATTGTTCACAATTTCGCGCACCACTTTACCACCTCATCTTTCGAACCTGCACGACGTGTTTCACGTGTCGCAGCTTCGGAAGTACACTCCTGATGCTAGCCATGTGTTAGAACCTGAGTCGGTTCATTTAAGGGAAGATTTGACGCTTCCAGTGGCTCCGGTCAGAATTGATGATACTAGTATCAAACGGTTGCGTGGAAAGGAGGTTTCATTAGTCAAAGTGGCTTGGAGTCGAGGCAGTGTTGAGGAACACACTTGGGAACTTGATTCGGAGATGCGAACGGATTATCCGCACTTATTCTCAAGTAATTGCATTTGAATTTTGTGGGCAAAATTCCCAATTAGGTGGGTAGAATGTAAAACCTGGTTAATTAACGGCTAATTAACCCATAAATGAGAATTTATTCTAGAAAGCCCAAAATGTGATTTTTATGACTTAATATGATAGAGGAGATTGAGACGAGAATTTCGGTACCAATTTTATAGAATTCAGACCAAGATTGGATCGAACGGGCCAAATTAGGCCAACCGGACCCAAAGTGGGCCCTTGACCCAACTAAACTAAACCAAAACCTAGTTTTCAGCACTCTCTCTCCTCACACAACACTCACACACTCTGAAAAAGAGAGAAAATGGGGGAAGAACACTCTCTCAAACTTCTATCTCTCATTTGATCTTCAAACCACCATAACTTTTGATCTAGAGCTCCGATTGCCGCACCGTTTGCGGCCACGTGTTCACCGCGAAGAGCTCTACAAAATCCATACAATTAATCTTGAGGTAAGCCACGTTTTGCTCTTCGAATTTTCAGCTTTGATTTCGAGTTTTATGAGCAAAAATGTTGAGATTTTGGACTCTTTGATGTTATAGGACCCAACTCTCTTGAAGGAGAAGGTTAATATTGTTTCCTTGGACCTTGGGTGTGGTAAGATTTTCAATCCTAGTATAATTTGTTATTCTATGATGTTTGGGTATTGAGATGTTGTGTATGGGTATGATGATTGTGGCTTAGGTTGTATATGTGTGAATATTGGAGCTTGATTGGTGATTTTGAAAAGCTTAAAAAGGGATTTGGTGGTAAAAAATCTGTTCTTGGAGGTGTTGAGGCCTTGAGAGCTTGAGAAAAAGTGGTTTGGAAGTGCTCCGGTTGGGCTTGAGAAATCGGCTAAGGTATAGTTTCAGTTTCTCGTATCTAATACGTAATGTGGTAGGAAATACTTAGGCTAGAGGCCCTAAGATAGGCATTGAATTGTTGGTGTTGTTGAATGGTTGATATATATATGATGTGGTCATATATGTGATGATGATTATTGATGCCTTGATGGTATGATGTATGAGAAATATGTATGTTGTGATATATGCTTGATGATTGGTTATGGTTGAATTGTGGGTTAAACCATGTTGATGGTGAGTATGATATTGATTGTGTACAATGATAATTTATTGGAATTGGTGTTGTTGAAAATTGGTATGAGGAAGAGCATGTGATATGTCAATGTGTTTGGGTTTGAGCCACTTGGGTGAAGTGGGTTAAAATAATGGAATAGTGATTTTGGTGAATTGTGATAAAGTGTCAATGTGTGAGTTGAGGAGACTTGATGTTGAATTTGATATATTTTGATTGATTTCAAAGAAAAGGGATGAAATTGGCATGTTTTGATTGATTTTGAAAAGAGTTGAAAATGGCTTGTTTTGAAAATGGCATGTTGTGGTTTTGTATGAAAAACATGATTTTTGGGCATACTTTGACGGGACATAACTTGGACTACGGATCTCTGTTTTGTGCCAAATTTGTTTAGAAATGAAATTGGATCCGGGATGTCCATGTCGTTCGAAGAACGGGTGAAAAATGATTTAAAATGAGAAAGTTATGTCCGTTGGAAGATTGGGGGTTTAATCTGTGAATTCTGTAGATTTTAACTTAGAAAATTTTTAGCAAAATGACCCCCGCGCGTAGGCGCACTTGGCGCGTACGCGCCGTTCTTCCAGAAAGTGCCATCCACGCGTGCACGTGATGAGCGCGGGCGTGCCGAATGTGTTGCACCCAATGCCCAGTCATTTTCTAGAGAGTTGTGCCAGAACTGTGCCAGTTTTGTGCCTGGGGCACGAGAGCATCCACGCGTACGCGTGGTTGACGCGTGCGCGTCGATTGGCTAAATTTCAATCCACGCGTTAGCGTGCATGACGCATACGCGTCGATGAGTTTCGTGGCCATCCACGCGTACGCGTGGCCCTGTTTTCATCCCAAAGTTGATTTTTCAGTTTTAAAAGCCAAATCTCATACTTCTAAGCCTCCGATCTCACCACTTATGTCTTAAATCATTATGATATGCCTAGATATTAGAAAAGGAGCTAGGAGATGTGGTAACTTGCGAGTGAAGCAAGTGAAAAATGAATGATCTATGAGGATCAAAGATGATTATGTGAGATGCGGAGGATGGTGGTGGAAGTGCTTGTTATGCCATGGGCCGAAGGGCCGTAATTATTAATGAAATGGCTGGTTATGGATTTAACCGTGAGCCGGATGGCTAGATTATTGCCGTGTTACGGCAGAGCCATGGTTATGGCTAAGTATAAATGCATATATGTTGTTGAATGAATTGTGAATGTTGCACTTCCACTATTGGAGATGAGAGTTTCCCTGGAAGGAAGCAGTGGCTAGCCACCACGTGCTCCAGGTTGAGACTCGAAGTTCTTTTGACCCTATGTCGTCAGGGTGGCCGGGCACTGTGAAAGCCCCGGATGAGCTCACCCCCATAAATATTCACCAGTGAGGGTGATGGATATGGATCATGATTATGATCAAGTTTATATTGAGTATAACTCGAGTTGGGGAGACACGACATAGGGACAGTCCAATGGTTAGCTACCAGGACTTGTCGGGTTGGCTCTATAACCGACAGATGATATCATCAGCCACTAGGGACAGGCATTCATCATATGCATACTATATGAATTGTTTGAGATTGCCTAATTGACTGCATATTACTTGCTAATTGTCTAAATGCCTTATTTGTTCCTATTTGTATATTTCTTGTTTGATATAACTGTGTTTGATACATTATACTCTTGCTGGTGGTTAGGAGGTGTGAAGGAATTGGAAAGGGAAGTATTAGTTAGACTGAAGAATCTTTAGTCAGTCGCCACATATGGTTTAGCTTGTTTATAAGCTTTGAATTATCTGGAGGAAGTTCTAGGATTGCCTTCGGCTTTCCTCTATTATTATGTATTATATATGTGGAAGCTGTTACCATGCTGGGGACCTCTGGTTCTCACCCATGCGGATTTTGTGGTTTTCAGATGCAGGACGTGAGGTTTCTCGCTGAGACCTGCTGGAGACTTCTGGATTTGCGAAGATCCTTTGTTCTTGGGGACTCTGTTTAGTTTATATGTTTTACTTAGATACTTTTATCTCTATTAAATAATACAAACTGTGATGACTCCTCTTTGGGAGATTTTGGAGAATAGGTTTCTGTATTTGTGTCCCTTTAGGTTTCCTTTGGGGTTTTCCTTATTTTATCATATGTATATATTGCTATGCTCGTACCGGTTATCTTCGCAGCCGAATTTTGAGTCTTGATATTCCTGTTTTTGACACTCCTTTGTATATATATAATCTCGCATTGGTTTAACCTTGTTCGTTACGTTATCGATCGGAGTGTTGCGCTTTTGAGTTGCGATCTTTATTTACCCCTTTTTCTGCAAAGGCTCCTAGTTATAATCAATCATTCATACTACTATACGTACTAAATTTTTATTTTAGAGGTCGTAATACCTTGCCATCTCTGAATTATGACTTAAGTATAAGACTCTGTATGGTAGGGTGTTACAGGGTTCGTCCTGCTTGTGCTGAATTGTAGGCATAAGGGTCGGGTTCGTTTCGCTTATGCTGAGAAATTTGATATTGATGAGTTATTATTTGGTAGGCATAAGGGCCGGGTTCATCCCGCTTATGCTGAGAGATGTGAGGTTGGAGGTAGAGTATCCCGCTCACATCCTTTCAGTATCACAAGAGTGTGCAGGCACTATATCCTGGACCGTGTGCCGGGCACGATATCCCAGGTGGTTAGTTCCCATTTGTTCGTGACCAAAAGGCAACATCTCCATAGAGATGTGTCGGGTTGGAAGTTGAATCGATAATGTGATATCACAGCCAGTAGGACAAACATTCATCATTTGCATCTATGTGACATTGTTTCGGTGTATATATTGTAATTGGTTTGCCTATGTGAATAATTATGTTTAACTGCTAATTGCCATCTTTGATGTAATTGCTTTGATTGTGTTTGAACCTCTTTACTTGTGTTTGTGATTGAAATTGTTTGGATTGTGGTGATTGAATGTTGATTGAGTTGTTTAGGTCGGGGACCGTGTTGGATTTGGATGGGCCTGAGGCCGTGGTTGGTATATTTGAGGTCTAATTCTGTATAAAGTATCTGACTGGTTCAGCATAGACTTAACTTAATGAATGTATGCTTGGAGCAGGATGATCATTTATATCGCGTAGGTAACTGCTTTCATGTTTGTGGTCTAGTAAAATATAAAAAATCAAACTCTTACAACATAGACTTAATTGAACCTATGCTTGGGACATGTTGGTCATTCATATTGTCTAAGAAAAATTTTTAAGATTTTACAAGAGACGAAAAAAGGTTTTTAATTTTGAAGAATTAATCAAGTTCTCTTTAAAAAGGATTTTTGAATTTTTGAATGTGAACCTTGGTATTTGAGAAGATACATAAGATGAGCAGTGAGCCTTGTCCTTTAAAAATAGCTTTATTTAACGTATCTTATTATAGCAATTCTATAACCCTATAGTGAGAACAAGCGAGAATGATGTTCTCACTCCCCTACAGGTTTTTCTTTTTCAGGATATGGACGATGACGTTCGGAAGAGTTTATTTCATTTTCTGTTTATTTGTTATTTTGTATTATTTTAGTTATTATTTTTCCCTCGCCTTTATCTTTATCAATTTTGTAAGAGGGATAGAAATTTTTAATATATATATATTTGTAAGTTATTGTTATATATATATGTATATTTTAAAGTATTGTATATATATATATATATATATATATATATATATATATATATATATATATATATATATGTTTTCAACGAAAAAATGTTTTTGAAAGGTCATGCGATTTTAAGTTTAAATAGGCTCCTATTTTAATAATTAAATATTTTTAGAGACGTCGTAATATCCAATTCATCAGAGTAACGCAGCCGAAAGCGTAACATTCTGATATTGAGAGTATCACATCTTTCAAAAATCACATATGTTCTTGATTTTTTGTGACATTGAAGCCAGATCTTAATGCTCAGCGCATATTCAAAGAAATCTTCTCACACATAAGTTGACAAGGACTACCACACTAATGCAGCAAATATGTTTATTAGTTACAACAATCTCATCTCATTAGTACATTCTAACATAAATTTGTCTATTAATAACAAATTTTAGTCTCAAAATTCATGAACAAATTATTGATTGTTACGCCAAGTAATTCTCCTCCTTTCATTATCTTTTGCAATGATCATTCATTTATTGATGTGTCGAAAATCCTTTTTAGTTGTATGTTAAAATTCTAGCATCTGAAAACCCTTTAACAAATTTACCAATTTATTTATTTTAAATTGATGTTTCAACTTTTGTTATATTTGTTTGTTGTCTATTGTATCGAAATTTGGCTTTCTGTGACAATGACCAGCTCTTCCATTATTGTTACTGCTTCTTTAAGTATAAATTAAATGACCATTTTCACTTCTTCAATCTCTGTTGTTATACTATTAACTGCATTTGAAAAGTCACACAAAAATACCAGAAGACGATAGTTTGTATTTAAAAGATATATCCTGCTAGTACTGTCATTTTTTTTTTTTTTTTGATATACTCTACACAAAATTACTGTTGCATTTTTCCATCTCTTTTTTCATGGAGAGTCTTCTTTCCAAACTCTTTCTTGTACCGTCTGTCCTCTTATAATAGCTCACATTATTAAGTTTATCCTATTTAGACCAATGATATAATATTTCTTCTCAATCTTCTTTTTCATTGACTTCATGTTCAAAAATTTTTTTATTTCTCATTTTCTATATAAACTATATAATAACAAACCATAAATTGATCTATTTATTTTTTACAAGTCTAATCACCTTTTGATTGCACCATGCATTAAAAAAAATTTAAGGTTATTCGGTCTAACTTAATATATAAGTAGGATTCTTTCATAAAGAAATCACAATAAACTTAAAAAAAGGACTTGATTGTTTAACGAAAATGATGATTAAAGATCAGATTCTCATGTTCTAATTGTAAAGAGATAAATTGTCTTTTCACAAAATGAATAAGAATCAGAATAGAATTTTATTCTAGTTTGAAAGTGTGGTAGTATATTGAATGATGATGATAGAAGATTAAGATGTAAGGAGAATATATAAGTATATATGTGGAGTGAAAAATGAAGATTGATTGATCATAGTCGAAAATTAGAATTTGGAGGGGAAAAAAAAAAGTAACTTTGACAAGACCAAAAAAACAAAAGAGAATATAAATGTAACTATTGATAATGGTAAATGATATTTTTATTAAAAAATAATTAAAAAATTTTCTACTTTTTCTTAAAACAAATAATTGTTGGATTTTAGAAAACAAATAATTTATTCTTTTCAATAAAAGTATTTTTTAAGATGTAAACGACTAAAAAAGTTTAATAAAAGTATTTTCTTTAAAAAATGGCTGATCCAAACAAGTAGTATAACCCGTGTAATAAATCACTTATACTAAAAAAATTTAAATTGTTAACTAAAAATATTAAGTAGTTATATATTTAATGCATATACAAGACTACAAGAGCCTAACAATGAATTATGACATATGTTATATAATGTATTAAATTTATCTCTTTGCTTAGAAGAATAAGAGCAACAATACAATCATCAGCTTCCAGATCTTTTGTCATAAAAAATTTAATATCAAATATAAAATTAGTTATCTGAATTTAAGTTATTAAATAAAAATAGCTAGTTATTTATTTAATTATTCTAATTAATAAGGTATACAATGTCGTGATATAAGCATATGTACTCTGATCTGTTAGCATGCATTTGAATAGTACTATCATTGGATACTTGTTTATAGATGACTTTTAAATTTGTCTACTAGTTAGTAACTTAGTACGTATAGATACTTCAATTTTCTTCTGTGCATTTTGCTTTGTCTGAACCGCAGAAGGAGATAAGATATGAATGATGATGCAAAATGCTGATTTCTTTATGAAAATTAAAAGGTTTTGGTAATAAGAAGTAACTAGAATAATGAAAGAGAAAAACTTTTTTTATTTATTTTTTCCAGCATATATATAATAGATTTAATTTATATATATTATCAATATAAAAATTTTATTCAAATATCAAATCATATATTGTGATATTATTAAAATAATAAGTTTTGGCTTACTATTTAAAAGGGGCTTTTTTATTTAAATAAAAATTTAAAACAAAAAAGACTTTAAAATGGTCATTTAAACATATAATTGGATAACATTAAAAAAGTTTTAATATATAAAATATTTTTTGTTTTTTAACTAGTCAAAATTTGATTATGGCCAATTATTATGTATGTGAATGCCAATTGAATATGTCAATAACAAGAATATAGGATTAGAGACTTTTTCACATGGTGTATGTCAACATTTTTTATTTTATTTTTAATGATAAAAAGCTTTTCATTGTCGGTGATGAAATCTTTTTATTGTTATTTTTCTGACTTTTCACATGAGCAGAAAAGTATTTTTAACCTCCAAAAACTTATATTTCATCATTTTACTGCTATTCTAAAAGGTGTTTTCTAACACCAATTTTTTACTTCTTTGAGTGTACTTAATTAGTTTACAATTATTTTTACTTATACGCACCTGCATTAGTTAGTTTACAATTATTTACTATTTAATAAAGTTGACCAAATTTAAAACAAATAATTAAGTTTTAATTTAGTTAAATGCCTTGGGTTTCCCAAGCCCATGGGTTATTACTTGTTAAGGGAACAAGAATCTTGCATCTAGTAGCCTAGAAAACCCTTTTTATATATTTTTGACACTTCCTTTGCGAGTGGACAATGGAGTTCCACGTATCCAATCCTTAAAAGGCTGCTATAACAATCAGGTGAATTCTATCCTACGCCTCGTTAGATGAGGTGATTGGCACGCCTCTTACTTGCTGACACAGGTTTCTTGGTTTTTGTTGCTTCGTGGTTTGACCTATGTAGATTACATTCATTTTATTTTGGCCACTATAGTTATTAATAATTATAGAAATTTCTCGAGTAAGATCAGGTTTTTGGATTTCTTGGATCGGTCTTGTCTACTAAAGGGCGGCCAGTTAATAAATTTAGAAACCTATTTTTAATCTCATAAATATTCATTCCTTTAATTAATGGAGTTTTTGTACAAAAAAAAATCATATATAGTTGTGTTTTACTCGTTTTTCTTATCGACTTCCATAAATAATGTTAAAATGAGTTTGTATTAACATTTCATTCGAAAAACAAAAATATTTTTTTCTTAAAAAAATGAGTTTGAACAGAAATTTATTTAATCGGTATCTTTATTGGATCAATAAATTACAAAACTTCAATCAACATACTTAAAGCAAACAACTTAAAAATAATATGAACGTAAAAAATAGTTGAAATCGACAATAGAATTAGAAGTAATGAAAAATACAAAAAAAATAAAAAAATATAAATAATAAAAGAAATTACAATAAAATAACAATAAAAAATAAGAACATCTAAAAAGAACGAAAAAAATAGAGGAAAAGTGGTAACATTCAACACTTAGATGCATAGTTGTCAGAACCGAATCGATAATCGAATTGGTCAGATTATTGAGTCACTGGGTTACTGGTTCAACCGGTGGGTCACTGGTTGAATCAGTTGACTCGGTACTATATAAATAAAAAATAAAAATAGTTAAAAATTTAAAATTTTAATTTAAAATACATATTTTTACTAATATTTTAAGAATATCAAAATATTTTAAAATATTATAGACCAGAAATAATAAGTATTTTATTATTTTCTCTATTATAAATATTTTTATTTTATTTTTATATTAAAATAACTATTATTTTTAAATTTCAACCATTTATTAATTAGTTTATATCTATTATATTATTATATATTACAAGTATTTATTAAAAAATAATGTTAATAGTATTATATAATTATAAAAAAAATAAATGAGTTTATAATTATTATTAAATGAAAATATAATTAATTTAAGAATAAATAAATTTATAACTAAATTTAAAATAAATTGGATAGAAATAAATTATTTGATAAAAGATATGTATATATATATTATAATTTGCATATAATGAAAGCCATCCTGGCCTAGTGGTTGTCAATAGCGTTACTCTTCCAAGGGGGAGGGGTTTGAACCCTTATGTTTCATTTTGTTAAAATTTAATTTCTAACTGGTTCGGTTGGACCGAACTTTACCGAGTTCGACCGGTTTTTACTGGTTCGCACCGGATTTAACCGATTCACAGCGGTTCTAAACCTTATTCGGTCCAAATAAAGGACCGGACCAATAAAGAATTCGGTTCACTGTTTTCTGGTTGAACCGGCCGGTTCTGCTAACACTGCCTAGATGCATAAGCACTTTATTTTTTCGTGTGTCAGTATGACTGAAAATTTTTTACAGAATTTTGGTATAGCTTAAAATAGGTTAGAATGCATGTTTATTTTAATTTCAACCTTCTTATTTATAGAGAAAACTCTCGACAGATATTTTTTTTCCTATGTTCTTCCTTTAACTTGTTCCCCAAAATTTGCACCATGTTTTTCACTTTTAGTATGAGAGTCAAGTAAAAATCTTGGTGCTCAAGTTAAAGTAACCACTAGTCAACCTTTTTTCTTGTATTGTTTATCTCTGACTTCGACTCTCCTTGATCTTCACACTAGGGGTGTTCATGGCTCGATCTGGTCCGGCTCCGAATATTTTAGAGACTAATTTGGTGTGATTTCACTGAGTTTAGAGTCGGGTAAGGGTCTCAAAAATAGACCCAATCATTATTTTGGGCCGGGTCCTGGTCAAGACTAGGAGTGTCAAAAATCCCCAGGAGGCGGGGATCCCCGCGGGGACCGCCCCGAATGGGGCCCCAATGGTGGGGAATTTTTCTTGTGGGGATGGGGATGGGGAGCAAAATTTCCCCGAGACAAGTGCGGGGACCCGAGCGGGGATCCCCGCCCTATCCCTGATAATTTCCCGAATGTTTGAAAATTTTTAAATAACCTTACTTTATTTCTAACATAGGGTTTTTTAGTAATTTCACCAATTAAAAAACCCTAACCCTATTATTCAGTCTTCCCTACTCACTATGTTGTTTACTGCGCCATCTACTTTCTATTCCCAGTCCCAACTCTCTTCCATCTCCACTTTGTTCAAACTCCAAAACTCCCACAGCACCATACGTTGTTCTCTCCCACAGCCCCAACTCTCTCCAATTTCCACTTGATGTTAAAGATTATATCTTATTGTTTTTTTTAGAATGAAAATTGTATTTTAAGATTTTATTTTATGGACTATAATTTACTATGTTGTATTTGTGGACTTATAATATTGGATAAGATATGTTTGTGTGTTTGTAATAGTATTTTCTAGTTTGTTTTTTATTTTTTTTATATTTTTTACTATAATTTTCATATGAATGTTAAACATAAGGGGATGGGGAATGGGGCCCTGCGGGGAACGGGGCCCCGCGGGGAATGGGGATGGGGACAATTATCCCCCCACGGCGGGGATCGGGGCGGGGATGGGGATTAATTCTGGGGGCGGGGATGGGGAGCAGGGAGGCATCCCCCGCCCCCGCCCTGCCCCATTGACATCCCTAGTCAAGACGAACCCAACTTTACCCGACCCATGTGCACTCTAAGAGAACTAAAAAAGATATATATATATATATATATATATATATATATATATATATATATTTTAAAATTAATTTTAATATTATGTTATATTAATTATAAGATTATTGTTTTATTTTTAATTACACTTGTTGAATTAGAAAATAGATCAAAGAAGCATTAAATTAGAATTTCTGGACAAATTCAAGTTCAAATATGGTTATCAACTTTTCGGTAACAAGTTTTTTCTTTATAAATAAGTACACCATAAATAAGTTTTTTTTATAAATTATTGTTAAAATTTTAAAGACCCAATTTTCACCCGATTTAGACCCGGTATAGTTGTGGCCCAAAAATATTTAGGTTTCATCGACTTTAAGACTGAGTTAGAGTCTAAAAAATAGATCCGGTGTATATTTAGGGTCAGGTTTGGGTCAGGACAAACCCAGTTTCAGCGACCCATGAACACCCCTACTTCACGCCCCATACGATCAACCTAGTTTACAATCTCGACTTATTCAGTGGAGAAACCCATTTTTACTACTAACAAATTGCCTCTTTAAAATTTACTATTTTGTTGAAAAAATATAAATTTTATATGTTTGGGGTTATGTGCTTGGCACATGTCATTTTAAATTCTAAAAAGATATTTAGTTATACCATGCTAGAGTGACGCATACGTTTTTTGGAGATACATAACATTTTCTTGGATTTTCAATGAGTTTATTTTGAATATAAATGTCTTTACAATTATTCTTTTTTCACTTTCAAATTCTAGCTCTCTTCTCATAACGACGATTCACTCATGGCTTCTCAACCCATTCTTTATTCGAGTATCACGCCAGCTATGATTGCTGCTTCTTCTTCCTCAACGACTATAGCTACTACCTCCACCGTAATGACTGCCTCGATGGCTCTTACTTCTACAACAGTGACTACTGTGTCTTCAATGACGTCTGCAACTGTTGCTTTGTCATCTTCTCTTCTATTAGCCACTTTACTGCTGTTGCTTTTTCTCATTCTCTCGAAGAAGATGACGATGTAGCGATTATTCTTCCTCCTCAATTAATGATGGAAGTGGTTGAGTTTTACAATAATGATGGAACATTGGGACTTTGAGGGTCCCAAATCCAAATGTCGAGACCTTCGATCTTTGGACAGCCAGGTATTCCTTTCATTTTCAGTAAATGGGGTATTGCATTCTTTTCTAGATCCGATAGTTACTCCAGAACTAATCAAGTCTATTTTCCCATTCCTTCCATCACCCTCAGAGCATTTATCACTGATTTTTTTGTAAAAATGTTAATACCTCATATTTTACTGGTCACATGTTCAAAACTACTCCCCTTAGGTATTTGAGTTCTTACTTTTTGGACTGGATATCTCGACTTGCACCAGTGTATAAAACCTGTTTGGAAAGCTATCAATATCATACATACTTTGAAATTAGCCACTTTCGACCTTTCCTATACAACTCCTGATGAGTTTGGAAAACTCTTATTAGATTTTGATGATGAACAAACATTATTAAAATATTAAATTACAAAATTATTAATTTGATCTTAATTCATATTTGCTTAATTAATAATTTTGTTGTGCAGATTTTTGTTGGGCCGAAACAAAAGAGAATTAACAAAGCCCAACTGTTGCATTATTGGTTCAGCTTTGAGTGTCCAAATGAGTTTGTGACTAAAGCTAGTTATATTGGGCCGAGAATAAGTTTTAATGCTATAAGCCCAAGTGTGTTACATGCTTTCCATTTGCTTTGTGCATGTTCCAAATTTCATCAGGAAAGCAAATGTTACTATTGGGCCAGAAATTTAAATAATGTCACAAGCCCAATTTGTTGAGCATGCATGGTCCGAAAGAAAAAAAATGGAATTGGGGCACATTGATGAAAAACCAACTCATTGAATTTGGTTGCTTGCCTCCAACGGATTCCATTTTTCACTTTGGATGGAATTCAAATTTGATTTAATGCATTGGAAACATAAGAAAGAGAGAGAAGATTGATTTGATGGCTATTATGACTATGCACGCCACTCTAAGGGAAGTAAAAGCAAGCTATTCTCAAATTAATGTGCTTTAACCACTCTACATTGCTTTTCTTCAGATTCTTTAATTCTCTCTCATCTCTTTCCTCTTCTTTCTTCGGTCCTTGTCCAAGAAACAATGGAAGAAATGTTCTTCAACCAAGAAAAGGAAGAGGCAGCATGCATCAAGACCATCAAGTTAATGATGGCAAGAAAACACACTAAAATAAAAGTGAGCTGTGGCTGAGATTTTCACCAAATGTGGTTAGATTTGGTGAGGTAATCTTGAGCCTTTCATGCTCAAAAAGGGACGTTTAAGATTCGGCCAAGAGAAGAGATTCTTGAAGCATGGCTTGTCTTTGATTCTAATCAACCACCACAGGGAGTAGCTAGAGTGGCGAAGTGATGGTTGAAGGCAGAGGTTGTAGCAGATGAAGTCATTATCATCATGAGGCATCAAGGGCCAGAAATCCATCTTGGAGAGCAAGCCAAGGATGGAGAGCCCAGATTGATGAAGGGTGATGATCAAGAAAGGACTAGAGGTAATTGCATGTTGGTTAATGCATGGTTATCTCTTCTCTCTCTGTGTGGCCGAACCGGTTCTGTGTTTGTTGAAGGAGGAAGAAAGTTGGTTCAGTTTTGGCTTCAAGTGTGGAGGCTTTTCTCTTCTTTAAAAAGGGGGAACAACCACTGTTTGAAGCAAGGAGAAAAATTGAGAGTGCAAGGCACAGAGTTCTCAGAGCTACCTGAGCTAACAGTTTTCTCTTCTCCTTCAATGTTCTCTGTTTTGTAATTTTTCTGTTTAATTTTGTCATGTCTTGAGTCTCATGGAAAAAGGCAAACAAGTGAGGTTTGTATGAAAAAGCCATAGAGCGGAAAAAGGCAGAGAGAGCAAAATTAAAAGAAAAAGTCATAGATGTCTTAGAGGTCCTTTGTTCATCTATGTTGTGTATCATGATTCTGTGGGAATCCCCTTGTAAGTTGGGTTAGCACTTTACAAGTTGTAATCAGATTGATTATAGTGAAATTCCATCATGTTTGTGATGGAGACTGGATGTAGGCTGCACTGCACTTAGCAGCCGAACCAGGATATATCTGGGTGCAATCTTCTTCTACTTCCTACTCCATTTCTGTTTTCAAATACACAGGAGCAAAAACCAGAATTATCTCGTGCCAAGTGACGAGACAAAAAGAAAAGTCTCGTGGCAAGGGACGAAACAAAACAAAGTTGCTCGTGTCTATTGACGAGCAAAAACAGAAAAGTCTTCTCTGAAGGTCAGCAAGTGTTAGCATCGAAAAGGGGGCTAAGATTCAACCCCCCCTTCTCTTAGCCACTGAAACCATCAATTGGTATCAGAGCTTGGTCTCAAAGAGATCAAGCTTTGCAGCTTAAAGTAAAGATCCTCATGGCAGAAAACAGTGGCGCAAGTGTGTTGTCATACAATCTGGCTGAAGGTCAATCAAGCAACAGACCTCTCCTCTTCAATGGAAAAAATTATACCTATTGGAAGGAGAGGATGAAGATATTTGTACAAGCCGTGGATTACAGACTTTGGAAGATCATCTTGGAAGGTCCTAAATTTCCAACTACCACAAATGCTCAAGGAGTAATCTCTCTTAAACCAGAAGCAAGCTGGACCGAGGAAGATAGGAAGACGGTGGAGTTAAATGCCAAGGCAACCAATCTGCTCAACTGTGCCATCAGCTTTGAGGAGTACCGACGAGTATCACGATGCACAACGGCAAAGGAAATCTGGGACAAGTTGCAAATCACTCATGAAGGAACTACCATTGTAAAGAAAACTCGGACATACATGTTAAACAGGGAATATGAGATGTTTGCAATGAAGGAAGGAGAGTCCATTGATGAACTGTTCGAACGGTTCAATATCATCACTGTTGGCTTAGATGCTCTTGGAATCACACATTCAGATTCTGTACTAGTGAGAAGAGTGTTGAGATGTCTCACAAAAGAGTGGGAAACAAAAGCTTTAATTATTTCTGAGAGTAGTAACTTAGATTCCATGACACTTGATGATTTGAGAGGAAATCTTCTCGATTTTGAAAACTCCTATTTGAAAAAAGATTCAAAAAAAAAGGAATTGCTTTTTCTTCTGTGACTAACCCTCTGGATGATGAATCCAGTGATAACTCTTCTGAAAATGAGTTTGTGTTGTTTGCAAAAAAATTCGAGAAAATGGCAAAGCTCAAAGGCAAAGGCAGCAGCTCAAGGAGGATGAAGAAAGACCCTAGCAAAGTAATCTGTTTTAATTGCAAGGAAATGGGGCATTTCAAATCTGATTGTCCCAAGTTGAAGAAGGAAGAAAAGCCGAGAAAAGGAAAGAAGAAAGGACTAATGGCTTCATGGGAAGAGTTGAAAAATGACTTAGATGATGATGATGAAGAATCAGAAACCAAGTCTCAACAATGCCTTATGGCAGATCATGTAAATCAGGTGTGCCTAGCATCCAAAAGAAAGGAGAACATGTGGTATATGGACAGCAGATGTTCTAGGCATATGACCGGAAAGACAACATTCTTCATAAAGCTAGATGAGTATGATGGAGGACTTGTCACTTTTGGTGATGATGCAAAAGGAAAAATAGTGGCTGTTGGGAAAGTTGGTAAAAACTTTTCTTCTTGTATAAATGATGTGCTTCTTGTAAATGGTTTGAAACATAACTTACTTAGTGTTAGTCAATTGTGTGATTTAGGTTTTGATGTTATCTTTAAAAAGTTTGTTTGTTTGGTTGTTTGTGAGAAAACTGGGGATATTTTATTTGAAGCCAAGAGATGCAACAATGTGTATGGATTAACTCTTGAGGATTTAAAGGAACAAAATGTAACATGTTTTACATCTTTTGAATCTGAAAAATGGCTTTGGCATAGAAAGTTGGGACATGCTAGCATGTACCAAATTTCTAAGCTAGTTAAAAAGAATTTGGTTAGAGGAATTCCAAACATCAAGTTGACAAGGATCTTACTTGTGATGCATGTCAATTGGGCAAGCAAGTAAAATCCTCTTTTAAATCAAAAGATGGAATCTCAACCAAAAGGCCATTAGAAACGTTGCATATTGATCTTTTTGGCCCTACTAGAACTCAAAGTTTAGGAGGTAAACACTATGGTCTTGTAGTGGTAGATGATTACTCTAGATTTGGTTGGGTACTTTTCCTTGCTCATAAGAATGATGCATTTTATGCCTTTTCCACCCTTTGCAAGAAAATTCAAAATGAAAAGGATTTAAAAATTGCCCATTTGAGAAGTGATCATGGAAGGGAATTTGAAAATCAAGATTTTGAAAAATTTTGTGATGATTTAGGAATTTCTCATAACTTTTCATGTCCTAGAACTCCCCAACAAAATGGGGTGGTTGAGAGAAGGAATAGAAGCCTTCAAGAGATGACTAGGGCTATGCTATGTGAGAATGAGATTCCTAAATTTTTGTGGGCAGAAGCTGTGAACACAGCATGTTATATTTTGAATAGAACAATCATTAGAAAAGGGCTAAAGAAAACCCCTTATGAGCTATGGAAAGGAACCCCTCCAAATCTTAAGTACTTTCATGTTTTTGGATGCAAATGCTTTGTGCTTAATAATAAAGAAAATCTTGGAAAATTTGATCCAAAATCCTATGAAGGAATGTTTGTTGGATATTCCACCACAAGCAAGGCCTATAGAGTTTATCTCAAGGAGCATAGGACAATAGAGGAATCCATACATGTTACTTTTTGTGATTCTAACTTAATTCCCAAGTGACGAGACAAAAAGAAAAGTCTCGTGGCAAGGGACGAGACAAAACAAAGTTGCTCGTGTCTATTGACGAGCAAAAACAGAAAAGTCTTCTCTGAAGGTCAGCAAGTGTTAGCATCGAAAAGGGGGCTAAGATTCAACCCCCCCTTCTCTTAGCCACTGAAATCATCAACTCCTTTACTAGGGGCCAGTCTATACTTTTGGTATCCTGCTACCAACAATTTTTATTTTCCATGCGGAATGATGGGCCCCACTTTAATAGAAATTTTGACTCTGGTCGGCTTGCCAATTGATGGCTAGTTTGTTTCATGGTCGACTGACTATTCAGAAGATGACTTTGATATCAACTTCGAGTCTGATTCTATCTCAAGTTTTATTCAAAATAACATGGATTCTAAAGGAAATCCTGTTTTTGACAATGAACATGTAGTCTTTATCCTCTTTTGGCTCAATTCTTTTGTCTTTTATTCGAAATCGGTTCAAATTCAGAAAAGCAACTACTTGTCCCTAGCCATTATGCTTCACCATTAAAAACTCATTGTTCTCCCTGTCTTAATTCTGAGTCAGTTATATGAATCCCTTTCTTTGATTGTCAATAAAATCTGTCGAGGAGACTCCTCAATCAATCCATTTGATCCTCTTTGGGTTGTTAATATTTGGTTAAAAGTTGTTCTCAAACCTCAATTCATAGCTTCTTCATGTGAGCTTCCTAACACTCCTATTGATGGTATTCGTCTTTCTCAATTTTTCTGGACAAAACCAAAAATTATGTCTTCTATAGGTATTTTTCAACACTTTTTCTCTATTCTTTTTTATATCAAAGAAAACTATAATATCTCATATTTTCTAATTTTTTTTTTAAATCTAGTGCTATTCTACACCGAATTCTTTCACTTCTTCTCAACCAACAAACCAAGTAACAGTTGATGATTTGTGGGTTAGGATATTAACTCCTCAAATTCTTTATGTTAGACTACCTCAAGAATCGATATATATATATATATATATATATATATATATATCAGCAGCTGAATATACTAATAAAATCATGTAATAGTAGAAACAATATAGAAAAATAATAGATAGTGTGAGAGTCAAGACATTTTCCTAATGCGTCTATTAAGTCCTCATTAAACTCAATTTATATACATAAAGTCAAGGAATAAAATCCATTTGTTATATTCAAAAATTTTCTTTAAACAAAAAAAATATAGACGGTAACAACTAATACACCCAACAAGTTTAGAAAGTAGAAAGACATAAATTTATTCTAAAGTTAATAAAACAAGCTAATTACAATGCATTTAGTCAAAATTAATGAGGTACAAATAATATTATCTTTTGTTGATCATTCATAAAACTAAATTTATGTGATGTACCATCCCTAAAATTCTCTCGTAACAGCCGAAGAAATCACATCCAACTGTATTTTGTTTTTGCAATAACAATTGCATAGGCTACTGGATAGATGTGGTTGTTAGTATCTTGTCCGATAGTCATCAACAGATTCTTCCCATAATACCCTTTAAAAAACGTCACATCTAAGCATATAAAGGGTTGACATCCACACAAAAAATCCTTCTTACAAGCATCAAGACAGATATATATTCTCTTAAACAGATTATCCGAGTCAGGCATCAATGTTTTCTCAATAATCACAGTTGATTCAGAGTTACATCTTAAAATCTCAAATCCATAATCTAAAAAAATGAATAATATTGTGCCTTCTCCAATCTCTCAATACTCTTTTTTGTTTTGACTATACACTGATAAATTTTTCTTTCATTTTAATATCTTATTTTATATCATTTTAAAAATTATTGCGATTCTTTTTTATATTTCTGAAAATGTTATATATAATATTTTGTTTTATCATTCACAAGCGTAAGTTTTAGAGTCAAGTATGCTGACGTGGCATGTTTTGATATCAGTCTATATATGATGATGCTATTTTTGAAAAAGTTATGTATTAAATTGTTAAATTTGTTAATATTTAATGATAATTATGGTGAGATTTATCAATAATTATTCTATATTATATCTTTTTAATAATTAGCTTAATTCTTTTTTATATCTCTATAAATATTATATATATCTTTTAAATAATTCTTAATTTTTATATAATATTTTGAGTATAGTATATTTTTTATTTTTGTCTATTAAATTTATCTAAATAGTTAGAATATTATTTGTTAATATTTTTTAATAATATATTTTTATTTTCTACTACTCAAATTAATATTTATTATTATTATTATTATTATTATTATTATTATTATTATTATTATTATTATTATTATTATTAATTTGACAACATCTAATGAATACATATAACATCCACTTTAAAATATTTTAATTCATTTTTTTATAGACATTGAGTTTGGCAATTTTTTTTATTAAATATAAATACTTTGTGAATTTTTTATTTTATAGATTATTTGATATTATTAGTACAAATAACAAAAGAATACATGAAATTATTTTAGACAATATAAATATATTCATGAATAAATTATATTAAAAATGTATTTCAGACATAAATATAAAAAATAAATATTTTTTGTACATCCTACGAATACATACACAGTAAATTTTAATACATCAAAGAGAATATATTTACACTCACTTCTAACCTCAAAGTAGGGTTAATATCACCTCTGTTTGATTTAGTATTTGAAACATTAAATATAGATTTTATTTTTTTAAAAATTTTACTTTTTTGTTTGGTAAATTTTTTTTTATCTAAACGCAAACATAAATTCTATCCTCTAACCCATATTTACCTAAAACTAAAAATTTTATTTTTTGTGTTTACTTTTTTTTACATTAGATTAAAATTTAATTTTTATCTACCAATTTTATCCTTCATTAACCATACGATGAAATTTATTATTTTTTATTATATTTTTTAATATTCTCTTATATATTATTATTATTATTATTATTATTATTATTATTATTATAGAGTTCTTATTATTTTTTGTTTATATGATTTATTTATCGTTGTTATTATTGTTTTTTTATAGAATATTTTTGTTTAATATTATAATTCTATTAATTCTATTAGAACACTAAAAAATACTATTAAAAAATTAAAAAATATTAAAATTTATTTAAATATTTAAAATAAAATATAAAATAATTATTTAAATTTATATCATTTTTAATAATTTTTATCAAAAAATAATTTTAAATAATATAATGTAAATAATATTTAATTTATTACTATCTATTTTCACATAAAAATTATCAAACATAAATTACGTTAATACCAATTTATTTTTTATTAAAATCAATTTTATAAAAATAATTTTATACAAATTTTCATTTACAACTTTTAATCCAAACACATTCTAATCATGAATTATTAGTACCCAGGGTAAAAGGTAAATACCCAAAGCTGGTTAAGAACAACCCACAACCACAAAATCCAGGATTTTTTTTAATTATCAAAAGTCTCTCTCTCTCTCTCTCTCTCTCTCTCTCTCTCTCTCTCTCTCTCTCTCTCTCTCTCTCTCTCTCTCTCTCTCTCTCTCAAACAACACTAAAAAAAGACCCTCTTATAATTAAATTTTTACAATTCAAAAATAACAACCTGGGTTTATTTAATTTATTTAAAAGCTCAATACAAACCCTTTTTTTAATTTTGTAAAACACAGATCGGTTGAATAAAAATTCAATTCATTTCATAAAAAATATCAAAATTTTACTTCTCTTATAAATTATTTTTTATCCACAATTCATCATATAAATCTATAGCATTGAATTTCTTTTAAGAGCCTGTATGTGGGATTAAAGAAAATAATTGAACATCAGCGAATCCAATTAAATAGGCCACGTGAACAAAAATATATTTATACATTTGCCATATATAATATAAATTTAATTTTAATATATTATCTAAATAAAATAATTTTATACATATATTTATTTAATTATATAATATTATATTAATTAAAATAATTATTTTTTATATTGACTATATTAATGATCATAAAATAAAATATAATTACATAATTATATAAAATATTTTACATTGTAAATACATCAAAATTAAACTTATATAATATATTATATATAAAAAATGTTAGTAACTATTAACATTTATTATTTTTTATTATTATTTAACTATTAACTCAAAATTTTTAATTTAATAATAATTCGATAATATATTTGATCTCAAATTTTTAAATATTAATAACTAATTAATGATAAAAACTAATAAATTTTAATAGTTATCTAATATTTTTCTTATATATATGCCCCCAAAAGCCAGACACAAAAATACAATATTGATAACACCTTATAAAGCTGTTTGCCGGTCAAAATATCCACCACATGCCACTCCCTTAATACTGAGCACACACCACGTGTTTCAAGGTTGGATTGCCAACAGTGCAAAAAGTACAAGGTGTTCCAACTGCCTCAATTGGTCAGGTGTAGGCTAGAACTCACCTCACAAATAGGGATAGTGTGTGCGCCTACATATATAAATTTCAGTGCGAGCAATTTATATAACTGAATAGTAGTATTAAGGGGAAAAGAAAAAAGAAAAGATGAGAGTGGCAGTGGTGGGTGGTGGAATAAGTGGATTGGTTTCCGCGTATGTATTGGCTAAGGAGGGAGTGAAGGTGGCACTTTACGAGAAAGAAGATTATTTGGGAGGCCATGCCAAAACTGTGAATGTTGATGGTATTGATTTAGACCTTGGATTCATGGTCTTTAACCGGGTAAGAATTACTTGACTCAATTTTTTCATTGCATTGTTTTTCACATTGTTTGGTATGTTTCGATTTGCATATTATGAATGCTGAAAGGCTGAAACATTATTGTAGGAATACTTTGAATTATTTGGTTTGTTGTTAACTACTCCTATTTCGTTGCCTTCAATTTTGGTTTTAATTGTTGCCACTCCTCTTCTGCTATTGGTTGGTTGGTTGGTTACTTTCTACTACTTATTTGGAGAGATTGAATTCTGCAAAAATTGTTCTTGGTTTCAAAATCTTGGCCGCATTATCTAAAACAGTACTAAGGGAGACAGGCAAATTAAATAGCCTTAAACTAGAAGGATTTTTCTTTTTTGTAAAAGAAGGAAAATGAAAAGAAACAAATATTTTCTTTTTCTGGTTATATTAAAAAAAATGCTAAGAGACTAATATTTTTAGTGTAAAAAACGAAGTATAGTATTAATTACCTAATTTTTTTTTAACTATGTTAAAATATACACATTAGTATAAAATATATATTAAAATATAAAATACATATTAAAAAATTAAATTATAATATATTTAAATATAAATATATTAATAAATAATTTTAATAGTTAATTTTAGTATATAAATAATATTTTTAAATTTTTCATATAAAATATTACCTAGTACACACTGATGATGAGCATGGTAAGTCGTTATCATTATTCTTAATCTTACGCTATTCATTATTTCGCTGACTAAATGACAAAGTGAGGATGGAAAAAATGCATTAATGCTATTGATAACAAATAAAAATTTTATTATTAAAATCAGTTATTAATAATTAATTTTAATAGTTGATTTTAGTATATAATGAATCAGATTGATAACAAATTCAACATGCATGTAATTATATCAGTTTCGTAGATAATACATATGTGTTTCTACTTTCTCCAATTAAATAATGATATTTTATCAATTTTTTTAAAAAGGTGAAAATTAATTTCTTTTGTTATTAGTTCAGTACCATAAAAATATTGATGAGTGCATGTATGGACACGTAATAGTAGAACATCGGATCGGAATTGACTTGTCAAAATAGAAGAATTTTCCTTTGATGATGCTTTGATTGCGATAAGTGGAATAAAACCTAGTTAGCGTTTGTAGTGTTTAATTAGTTTGTGTTGGGTCATTTTTAGCCGCATATAAACATATACACGTCACTAATGTCTATTTTTTGTCGGATGAATTATCAAAATTGTATAAAAAATTTATATTACTGATAAAAATTGTAAATAATAAATAAATCTTAAAAATATTTATGAACATGACATAAATAATTAAATATTAAATATATATCTAAAAAATAAAAAATTATGTTTGAATGTGATTTTTTATAAATATTATTAAAAAATTGAGACAATTTTGTTTTCTAAATTTGATGATTTTATTTAAAGTGAATATTATTTATTTATACTTTTGAATGACGAAAATGTTTTTTTATAAAAAAAACCTATAGATTAAATTTTATTTTAATTTTTTTATACATCTTTTAAATAATTATCTAAATATTTACACAAAAAGTTTTAATTAACTGAAGAAGTCATTTATTAAATATAATAATCTTTATTTTTAATTTATTTAAAAATTTATTTATCGTTCGTATCTCTTAATAAAAGTTATTTAATTTTTGTCCAATATGAACATTCAATACTGTTTTGGTAGTTTGAGCATTCTTCTTATAAATATTTTTAATTAATTTAATTCAGAAAATAAACTAAAGAGGAAAAAATACAAAAAAATCTACAAAAATAACATTTGTGTTTCTTTTTTTTGTTCAATGAATTGATAACTGCTAATAAAATCTTGAAAGAAAAGGGGGGAAATCAAGTTTCGAACCACTGGGAACAATCCGTGGACCAAAGCATGGTGGGTGTCAGATGTGGTCCTGGTGATGTGGTGCAGTCCAATGGTCATTCCTCCTTTCCTTATTTGGGGGGCCGCCTCTCTTTCATGGGCACACCACTCAGTGGGAATAACCTTTCACAGTAGATCATTTTTTGTCAATTAATTTGGGTTGATCGAATAATAAAGGTTAAATTATATAGTTAGTCTCTATATTTTTAGTAAAATTACAAATTGGTTCCTATACTTTAAAATTTTGTAATTAGGTCTTTAAAGAGAATTAAAATTTACAATTTAATTCCCACCGTTCAAAAAATGTTTGATTTAATAGAATCTTCTTAAAATATTTTCTATTTGGAACATGTGAGCTGCACATGTTTGACAATAGGGACTAATTTGTAATTTTAGTAAAAGTATGGGGACCAACCGTGTAATTTAACTATTTTAAGTGACCAAAAACTTCTTAAGCTATCTGAACCTACCCCATCCCTCCCCAACTCTCTCACTCTCACTTTCTCACTTTCTAAAACGACACCCCAACCCCATCGCTCTCTATCTCTCACCTCGGTTCACCATCGCTATGCCGGATCCACCGCATTTGTGCTCACGAGTTAGGTCTCGCCTCCTTCCTCCATCTCGCCTCTCTCATACGACAATTTTTTCTTCTCTTCCAATCCTGATGACCTGCATCATCTACCCCTTTATCTTATCTAAAAAGACCATAAAAAGAACACAAATGTGCCACGCCAGTTCAAGTGCCACTTGAACACCAAGGCGTGCCACGCCAGTTCAAGTGCCCAGAGAAGAAGAGCAAGAAGAGAAGGCCTGGGCGTGCCACTTGAGTTCGAAGGCGTAGCACGCCAGGCTAACCATTGTGTAAACTGTAAAGAAGACTCTGGGATTTCTACTTGGGTTCGAAGGCGTGACACGCCAGGGATGTCAACACAAGGGGCGTGCCACTTAAGAAGCTGGGCGTTCCCCTTATTCTTATCTTCCACATTCTTTATAGCTTTATTTACATTCTGCTATTTCCTATTCCCATTTACAATTCAGTCATTTACGTTTCTGTTCTTTACATTCTTACTAATTACTTTTCTCCACTTTATAGCTTTCTTTTACTTTTGAGCCATTTACAATTCTGCAATTTAATTCACAGCACTCAATTCCACTTTGGTTAGCTTAACTAATTAGCTCATTAACCAAAACTGCTCAATCAATCAAATCTCTGTGGATACGATCCCACTCCACTGTGCATTATTACTTGACGATATTTGGTGCGCTTGCCAAAGAATAGATTCATTACATATGTGGGTAGTGATTCTGGTACATCAAATTCCAATACTGAACACCGATAAATGGAAGAGAACAATTCCAATCCCAAGCTCAAAGCGAACAATTCAATGTCTAAGAAAAAAATAGCAACAAATCAACATAAAAATAGCAACTCAATTTATTAGTTGATCCGACGCGGTGACGGAGACGAGAGGCACGACGATGGTGAGCCGAGGTGAGAGACAGAGAGCGTTGGGGTTGGGGTGCCATTTTGGAAAGTGAGAAAGTGAGAGTGAGAGAGTTGGGGAGGGGCGGGGTGGATTCAGATAGTCTATGAAATTTTTGGTCATTTTCAAATGGTTAAATTACACAGTTGATCCCTATACTTTTACTAAAATTGTAAATTGGTCCCTATTATGACATGTGCAGCTCACATGTTCAAAATAGAGAATATTTTGAGAATATTCTGTTAAATCAAACATTTTTTGAACGGTGGGAACTAAATTACAAATTTTAATTCTCTTTAGAAACCTAATTACAAACTTTTAAAGTGTAGGGACCAATTTGCAATTTCATTAAAAATATAGAGACCAACTGTGTAATTTAACCAATAGTAAACTCATTCATTTGTTAAAGTAACGATCAAAAGTTCGAATTCTACTTTATAAATATAACAACATTGGCTAGCAGCAACAAACACTTAACTTGTTGGGTCAAAAAATATCATAAACAAAAAAAAATATTTTACCCCTTTGAAGAAATTTAAAAAAATTAATTATTATATTAACTATTATATATCTATGTATAAATATATTATTTAATTTATTTTTAATATATATTTTATATTTTATCATATATTCTATAGTAATAATTAATTTAATATTTTATTTTTTATATACATATGACTATAAATTGAAAGAAAAAAAATTTCACTAATAGAAAGTTTCAAAATATCAGTTAAAGCGTTTAATAAAAAATTTATGAAAAAATCAACTAATTAAAATTTTTAATATATTTATAATATGTAAAGATATAATTATTTATATTATTTTTTATTAATTTAAATTTTTTAAAAAAATAGTATTATAATATATTATTTTTTATTAAAAATTAATTTTAAAGTTTTATACATAATAACCTTGAATAATACTTGACGCATGTTAGTACAAATTTTAATTTTATTATAAAAGAAGTGTATTTAATAAAATTTTCATAACGTTACGAAGGAGATAATGTACGGAATAAGTGTTATAGAATCTGCACAATCTATTTTTTTTTTTGTCAGCACAATCTGTTTATTAACACAAAAATATTTTTAAAAAATTTTAAATATAAAAAAAATTTAACATTAAATATATGTTTTCAAAAAATATTTTAAATACTTAATTTTAATATAATTTTTTCGCAAGCATGAAAAAAAAAATAAAATATTTTTATCTTTAAAGTTTTGTGATTTTACTCTAAATAGATTTTTTTGCGATTTATTTATGTTAATGACCAAATAAATGAAAAAAATATTTAGAAATCAAATTTTTATATAACTTTTTTATGTACTTTGTAATAATGATCTAAATATTTTTACGAATTTTTGTGACCAAATGCACAAATGATTTGTTATAAAATTTGTCTGCAACTTATAAAAACTAAAATAAATAGCATTTTACCATCTGAAAAATTCTGTTTTTATGAAAATGAACCCAACATTTGTTTTTAACAGAATAAACCCTAAAAAATAGACACCGTTTAACAAAATAACTTTGACGTTAATTTTTCACTCTGGATATTAATGAAGATGTCTAAGTGACAATTAAGTGCTTACCTGAAGGATTAGATATGAAATTACAATATTATTCCGTTTTAGATGGAAAATTATTAAACTTAAATCCCTATTTCACTCTTTCACATTTCAGTTGACTTCTATTCATTCACAGTAAAAATCTCATCTGACAAGAAATCGTCATTGTTGTATTTAGCACATGTTCAAGAAATACATATTCATTTTGGATACAATTTCAACATTCACTACACCTAAAAGTAGCATTCTCTATTACTAATTTTTACTATCATACAACAAAACTTTCACTACCTAAATAATGAGAACATGTTCATAAATATAACTATAGCTACCCTACCCCAATTACAAGCACCAACAACAAAGTTTCTATCCTCCTCATGTACCCTTCAATCACAAATGACCTCATAGCTGTTGCCTTATAATTCTCCCATTGTCCAAACTTTTCATTTTTTTGCTCCTTTTAACATTCAGTTTAATTTTTTTTAATCTCTTCTTCCTCTTCATCAATTCAAACAAAATACCACATGGCCACATCCCATTCTCAATTTCTATTAAAATAGGAAGAGAAAGGGAAAAGATTCAATAAATAAGAAGAATCACAAGCTTTATTTCAATAGGTTTCATTCAAAACGACATACCTACCAAGAAAGACAACGAAAAAACCAACGTCCAGGATTGACCCGAGTATTCAATTTTAGCATCACCACCTCTTAGTGGCAAAAAGTAGGTTTCATCAAATGGTTTTTCCCTTCTTCAGCCCTCATAGTTGTTCTCGCAGATAAAACGTTGTTATTTGTCAATAAAGATTTTTTTTTTCCATTTTTGCTCCACCACCTGCTCAATTTGAGACTTAGGATTTTCTTCAGGTTAAATTGTTAAAATGTGAATCGACCCACATATATCACTCTAACCCTTTAGGTAAGCCTTTAACGTGCCACTTAGACATCTCCGTTAATATCGAATAGTTAACGTTGAGGCCATTTTGTCAAATGATATATATTTTTTGGGATTCATTTTGTAAAAAATAAATTGGGGTCTATTTTGACAAAAACAGAATTTTTCAAGTGTCAAAATGACTATTTTACTCTAAAAAATATTATTTTTAGTTATTTTTGTTATGTTTTATAATAGTTTAAAGATATTTTGTGTTATCAAGTGAAAAGTATTTTTGTTTGTGTTTTAAAAAATCAAGGGCGATTTTGACGGTTCACCTTTCATATTGGATATTGGTAAGAAATTTACAAAGTCATTTCTTATGAAAACCACAATAAATAATAAAACAGAAATAATAGTTGGTTTATGTTAAAAAAATTTCATCATTCTTCTTTTCACTTTTAGTTATAAGTATCTATCCTCGATCAAATTATTTTGCCATCCCACCAGAGATGCCAATATTTTTACAAACACACAAGATATATAATATGATATGATAAGAAGTTGTAAACTAGCAGTACTATATGCAGGAGAGCAAGCAGTTGAAAAATATTCCTGATTTTGAAAATGTTAGTTTCTAAATGCAGTTTTGTACTTTTGTAACTTGACTCTGCTAGAAATTTTTAGGTGATTCGAGAATAAAGTTAGTTATTTATTTTGTTTCAATTGATTATCTGCTACATTAGTATAGTGAGTTTTTATATTATTTCGAATAAATAATTTTTTTATAATTTAAAAGATAATTAACCATGGTAAATAATATAAATATCTACTATACTTATGTGACATATGCTAAGAATAGAGCAAATCACTAATTTTGCTATTAAAACACCAATTGTTTTTAGAGAAAATGACAAATATGTCTCTGATCATTTATCTGAAAGACATATAAGTCATCGACTAATTGAAAATAATAAAAAGTGTTCCTCAACTTTTAAACCACGAGACATTTAAGTCCCTACAAGGAACCTATTTGTCCTTGTATGTTTCGGATGAAAAAACTTAAATGTCTCACATTCTAGAAAATGAGGGATATTTTTTCATTTTCAATTAATTAGAGACTTGCGTGTCTTCAAGTTAAAAAGTCAAAGAATTATTTATCTTTTATTTTTCTTTTTATGAAACTAATACCTTGAATATAACATGAATGATTGAACAGGTAACTTATCCTAACATGATGGAGTTCTTTGAAAGTCTTAGAGTTGACATGGAAGTATCTGACATGTCATTTGCCGTCAGCCTTGATAGCGGCCGCGGCTGCGAATGGGGCAGCAGGAATGGTTTGCCCAGCTTGTTTGCACAGAAAAAGAATGTGATCAACCCTTATTTCTGGCAAATGGTTAGAGAAATTATCAAGTTCAAAGATGATGTTATAAGGCAAGTAGTTCTTTATCTATGCCTACACTTTTTATTTGCTTAATGCTTGCTTCAAAATAGTACTATATGAACATAGTTAATGCTAATGACTCCATTATTTGTTTGTGTTTGATTGTCAATGAAATGTGAGTTATATCCAAAAATTGCAAGGTTGTTTGTTACCTTATTTATTAAGCTTTTTCTGTCACCATCAAAGGATTCAGAAACTTTAAAGACTAACTTGCTAAATTATTGGGTAATTGTCAATATATTAAATATATGTTTTTTAAATATAATAAGAAAAATATACTAAATAGAGAGGGTGGACTCTGTAATTAAAGAAAATTGAGAAGCATAATGCTATTTGCCGGTTCATGAGTGATTATATCATGATAAATTGAGTTTATTGTCTCATTTTTCAATTAAATATGCAGCTATCTTGATATGCTTGACAACAATCTTGATATGGACCGCAATGAGACTTTGGAACAATTCATAAAGTCAAGGGGTTACTCTGAATTATTTGTGAAAGCATATCTTGTGAGTTTATTTGCATTTTATTAGACTCTCTTGATTTTTATAAATATTTCTTTGGTTAGTGATTTGTTATTATATGGAATGAATGAATGTAGATTCCAATATGCGGTTCTATATGGTCCTGCTCTTCTGAAGGAGTTATGAGTTTTTCTGCTTTCTCAGTTCTCTCTTTTTGTCGCAATCACTATCTACTTCAGGTATTAAGGAAATTAAATTGCTTCCATTTTTGTCACATTTTGCATAATGATGAAAATGATATACTTATTATATCCAATGCTTCTTAATTCACTTGGCCCTTCTCCACAGCTCTTTGGAAGGCCGCAATGGCTAACTGTTAGATGGCGCTCGCAAAGCTATGTTAAGAAGGTGCCATTTATGATTGAGTTTGTAGTACTTTTAAAAATTTGAACCTATGTTATTCTGCTTAAGCTATGAATAAAATGTTTGACATTGATTACATGTTATGAAAATTAGGTCCAAGACGAGATTGTAAGTAAAGGTGGTCAAATAATTACTAACTGTGAGGTGGAATTGGTTTCAACAACAGAAGGAGGTGAGTGATTAGACCATTCCTTTGTTACTTTGATTTTTGGCATGCACTTTTTTTCTTTTTAAATCAAATAATTGATGTTGTTCAAGTAAGAAGCCTAGAAATTTTATTGCAGGATGTGTTCTGCAGTACAAAGATGGTTCTAAAGAAACATATGACGGCTGCATAATGGCGACGCATGCTCCAGATACACTGAGATTATTAGGAGACGCAGCGACATATGATGAGCGAAGAATTCTCGGTGCTTTTCAATATGTGTACAGGTAAAATTTCTTCTAACATGGAATATGACAACACAGCTTGTCGTAGTTACATTTTCAAATTTGAATTAATCAAATTCATCAACGGAAGATGGCTTTTTCCCTTGGGACTAGAAACTTTTTTGCTTAGGGATATGAAAATTCATCTGTCCATGTATGTCAAATGAATAAACTAAGCAACTAAGAGCTAAAAAAATCAAAGATCTTTTATTTTCTATCTTCAAATAAGTCCAAATGCACAATTATTGTTTGATCTCTATTGGCAGTGACATTTTTCTTCATCGTGACAAAAATTTAATGCCTCGAAACCCAGTAGCATGGAGTGCATGGAATTTTCTTGGATGTAACAATAACAGAGTTTGTGTGACATACTGGCTCAACATTCTTCAGGTTAGCAACAATTCCTATAATGCATTTGTACATAATTGAAATCTACTAGAAGAAAAGTGAACCATGAATAAAACTTGTTAATCGATCTTGTATTTCTATTTGCAGAATCTTGGAGAAACAAGATTACCTTTTCTTGTAACTCTAAATCCAGATCATACACCGGAAAATACCTTGCTTAAGTGGTCAACTGGACATCCAGTTCCATCAGTTGCTGCATTCAGGGCTTCACAAGAACTTGAAAATATTCAAGGAAAAAGAAGAATTTGGTTTTGCGGCGCCTACCAAGGTTTGAGGCCCTAGCTTTCAGCTCTAGTTTTTGCCATTCAATTTGGTGTTAAACACTAGTAGTGTTTGAGATCTTTCAAAATGATGGGAAAAACAAGTTTTGGTTTATAAGCTTCTATATGAAAAATCAACTTTTAAGTAAAGATCGGATATGTATATATATCAAACATTAAAGAATATGCATACACAAATACTGCAGGAAAATTTTTGATTGATGACATAACTTATGCTTAGCTATCTAATCATTTTTTTGTTTATATAATAACCTTTACTATGTCCGGGCACTTTGATATACTTCAAATATACATATGATATATGCATATATTTGTGGTTTTCAGGTTATGGATTTCATGAAGATGGATTGAAGGTAGTTAAAGTAAATTTTATTATGATGAAAATGAAAAATATAAAAGTAATATTTTCTTGTATTTGAGACATCTAAGGCTTAATGCTTCTTTCTATATATACTACAGTGATGGCTAACATAAATTGCAAATTTCTTTTGATGAACCTATTTTCTTCTCAAATGTTGAGTTGTAAGAAATGATCTATAAAACAAAAATTTTCAGGCTGGCATGACTGCTGCACATGGCATTCTTGGAAGATGTTGCTCCCTCCAAACCAACCCAAAACACATGGTGCCTTCTTGGAAGGAACTTGGAGCGCGCCTTTTTGTGACAAGATTCCTAAGCTCCTATGTTACTACCGGTTGTTTAATGTGAGTTCACTTCTAGCAATGGGTAGACATTTATTTCATATAATATGGGCCTTTTACACTCTCAAGTTGGTAGTATCATGTTCAATTAACATTATGCTCTCTAGATGATATTTGATTCAATTTTATTTCAATTCTTGGCAGCAACTAAATCCAAAATATTCCATCTATTCCATGTTCTATGTATTGAATTAGACATGTAAAAGGTTATTGAATAACTTATGTATTTTGTCTTGGGGAGTTTATAGTTTATTGGAGGAAGGAGGAACAATGTTTACCTTCGAGGGAACTGATATAAAGTGCTCTCTGAAGTGTGTTATGAGAGTCCATAGTCCTCAATTTTATTGGAAGGTATTTGCTTTTGATTTATGCATAAATTGAAGTTATTGATTGATTTCATTCTAGTTGTTGGCGAGAAAATAAAATAATTAACATAGTTTTTTGTGATTGTTAGGTTATGACCCAAGCTGATTTAGGCCTTGCAGATGCATATATTAATGGAGACTTTTCTTTTGTTGATAAAAATGAAGGTCTTTTGAATCTTTTTCTGGTAAGCATAATTATTAGAGCATCTCCAATGCTCGTTCTAATTTCATTTCATTTTGGATCCTACAAGAACATTTCTTGGACCATGTCATAAATAGTAATTTGAAATTAAAAATGAAATTTACTTCTCCAATGCTTAGTAGTAGTTAAATTAGAATTTTATATTATTTTAAATTATTTCATCAACATAATTATACGAGTGGCTAAATTTTATTGGTTCTCTATCAAGGTGATATCATATCTTTAAGGTGATACCGATTTCATTTCATAAATCAACTCCAATGCATATTTAATTCTAAATCAATGCACTTCTTGAAAGTATCAAAAGTAATAGTCTAAAAATACTCCATTGGAGATACTATTAGGATCTAATTACAACTGTGTAATTCAGACTTTAATTTTTAGTTCCATGTATCTTTTGTGTTTTCTACAGATTCTCATAGCAAGCAGGGATTCTAATGTTTCAAATTCAAAATTGAAGAAGAATAGGTAAGTTGGTTATGATTTGTTTGAAGCACTGATATTGTTGTAATTATGCTTTTTCAAAATTTTCCTCATTTTTTATGTCTTCAGGGGTTGGTGGACACCAATTTTCCTTACAGCTAGTTTAGCATCTGCGAAGTTCTTCATTGAGCATTACTCAAGGCAAAATACTCTCACACAGGCGCGCCGCAACATTTCTAGACACTATGATCTGGTATAAGTTTTTCATTGAACAAATAATGCACACTTAGAAATCACAGATGTATATTTCGCTAAATGTATCCATCTCTAAAATTTTCATAAGAGGTTGCTACATGCATGAACATCTAGGAGGTTATATCTTTCTATGTTTTAGATCTTTCTTTCAACTTTTTGTAACTAGAATAGAAAAGAAGCCAATGCGTAATAAGTTGCAGTTTATGTTAGATACAATCTTTTAGCTACAAATTACTATCAAGCTTGTTTTTGGATCTTCATATCATTTACTTACAATCAATCATTGGTTTGTTTGTAGAGCAATGAACTCTTTGCATTATTCTTGGACGAAACAATGACATATTCAAGTGCAGTGTTCAAGGCAAGCATTACGACATTTTGATGCTCGATTCCAATTTACTTTTCAAAGATATTTCTTCCTCAATTTCTAAGGAAGCTATTGTTCACATTTTTCCTCTCTTATTAAAAAATTTGATAGAATGAAGATGAAGACTTGAAAGATGCACAAATGAGAAAAATCTCTCTTCTCATTGAAAAAGTAAGTACCTTTGAATGCTATTTCATCAATATTTTAGTTGCTAGCTTGTGAAGGGCCTAATGTATTCAATTTTCTTTAAATAAATGAAGGCTAGAATAGGTAGGAAACATGAAATTCTTGAGATTGGGTGCGGATGGGGAAGTTTAGCTATTGAAGTCGTCAAACGAACCGGTTGCAAATACACTGGTATCACTTTATCTAAGGAGCAATTGAAACTTGCAAAAGAAAGAGTTAGAGATGCTGGACTTCAGGTATATGACAAGCTAGTGTGATTTCATCGATTTTCTTAACATAAAATATGATGCAAAAACATGGTAAACTTAATATATGGACCAACTGAAACATGTTCATGATAGATATTAAATCTCTTCATTTTAGTAATTGAGATTATTTTAAGAGTATCATGCTAATTGTGATGAATGCATGATTTTCAGGACCATATCAAATTTCTTCTGTGTGATTATCGCCAACTACCAAAGACATTCAAATATGATAGGATTATATCTTGGTAAGCTATTTTTCATTTTAATTATGAAAAAGTAGAACTACCTACAATAGCAGTATTTCCAACATGTAGCATAACTTGCAGAAGGATATTTCAGTGAAATGATAGAAGCAGTTGGTCATGAATACATGGAAGAGTTCTTCGGCTGTTGCGAATCAGTACTAGCAGACGATGGACTTCTAGTTCTTCAGGTATATCTTTCATGAAATGATGTAAATACATGCTACTACTGCTACAAAAATGTGGAGTTTACATTGGTGCTAACTATTGAAGATGGTTATCTTATTTATCAGTTCATATCGATCCCAGACGAGCGTTACGACGAGTATCGACGCAGTTCCGATTTCATAAAGGAATATATTTTTCCAGGGGGATGCTTGCCCTGCCTAAGTAGGATAACATCAGCCATGGCGGCTGCATCGAGACTATGGTAAAATTCATATGCATGTTACTGCTAAGTTAAATGACCATGAGAGAATCCATTCATTCTTCTCTTTCTTAACCATGAAATGAAAATTCTTGAATGCAGTGTGGAGCACACTGAGAACATTGGAATTCATTACCACCAAACATTAAGGCGGTGGAGAAGAAACTTCATGAAAAAGCAGAAGTATGTCATTAATTTCATTGTAACATATTTACTGTTTTTTAAATTGAACTTACTACTTGCATTACCAGTTAAGTCTTGAAATTTCTTTTGTTACTACTTACACTAACAATATTTGAAAATTCTGTTTGTCTTATTAGTGAAATCTTGGACCTCAAATTTGATGAAAAGTTCATCAGGACATGGGAGTACTATTTTGATTATTGTAGTGCAGGTTTTAAGTCGCGGACACTAGAGAATTATCAGGTACTTGAACAATTCTATGATACACCAATTAAGATAAACTTAATGCATTTTATATTAAGAAAATAATCTAATAATATGTTCTTAGAGTTGAGTCGAGTAAAATTAATCGGTTTTCGTTTATGTAATGGAACCATGTATGTAGATGGTTTTCTCGCGGCCTGGCAACACCACTGCACTTAAGGATCCATATAGAAGCTGGCCCTCGGCATGTTGAGAATAAGCCATGACACATTATTTGCACGTTGGTGCCATGTTTGTCTTCTTTATTCAACCCCAAAATTCTTATTTATTCCTTAATTGTACATTGTTTAGTACTTTAGCGAGGAGAAGATTGGTGATTTTTTTCTTTATTTAAAAGAATAAGGAATATGTTTTGTTTTGCATTTCGAATTAGTTACCACAAAAAAATAAGCATGTGATGATTTTATATGGTGTTCATTGTATTGGAATCACATAAATATCAAAAGAAAATATTATTGCAGTACTTTATATGCCTTGGAAATAGCAGTAGCATTGCCTCTTTCTAAGTTTCTATACTCAATATTTGTCGTTTTGAAAATTTACTAAAATGTAAAAGCATCTTAACTTTACCCGCTCAAACTGTCGATCAGATAATGATCCAAATTTTCCAATTTGATTGGAAGTCACGTCTATTGGATAATATCTGATAAAATTTAGACAAGAATAAAATTGGATAGCAAATTTAGAGAAGAGCAATGCTAGGGGCCAGCAGTTTTTGTGATTGTTAGCCATCAATTAGCCATCAATCATGATTTGATGGTGTGAGATTGGTATGAGATTTCATCCAATGGCTCACATTTCTCTGCTGGTTACATGCTGGCCCAAATTCAATGAAACTGCTGGCCCCCTAGACTTTTCCTTTAGAGAAATATCACTGTATTGAATCTAATCCAATAGACACTTGCAGCAAACAGAGAGTCTCTCTAATATGTGATTGTGGTGTGTGGACTTGGAGTATTCATTGTTGGAGGTCATTAAAGGTGTGGGAGGAAAAAAGCTATATAGAGCTTTTAAAAATCCTAGAGAAGGTTGGATTGCGAAGAGAGGAAGAGGATAATTTGGTGTGGAAATTTGATAAATCTGGAATCATTTCTGTAAAATCTTTGAAGAGAAGGAGCTAAAACTTGAAGAGCTATAGTAGAAGATTGTTTCACTTTATTTTTGGTAACTTCGATAGGGTGTTGAATCAAACTTGTATCAAGATTTCAGTTCAGGAACAAATATGATTCTTTTGAAAAAGAATGGACTCGGCCCAAAAATTACTTAGTGTTTGTGTCGAAAAGTATATAAAATGTTCAATGATATTAAACTCTGGCAAATAATATAAAAAATTGCAATAAAAGGAAGTACGTAAAATACATGAAAGCTTTAAATAGATAAGAAAGTGAAATCGAAATAAGAAATTAAATTACTTGAAAAAAGGAAAAGAAATTCTCAAAGAAAAGTGAAAATAAAATAAATTAACAGAAAAAGAAAGAACAAAGGAAATAAAAGAAAAAAAATGAATAAAAGGTCAACTCCAGGCACTTACATACACTTGCACTCTGTGATTCTCTTTAGCGTCGGTATAAGTTTGATTTTTGCAGAATTTTGTGTGATGGTGAAGTGTTTAGATTGAAGTCCCTTATTTCTTCTGAACTTCTACTTATAGACCATGAGGATAGACTTGCAGAGTATTTTTCTCTTCCCATGATCTAGCTCCCACCTTTTTCTCAAGCCACAGCCTTACTTTGACCATGAAGAATCTTGACATCTAAGTTTGTCATCCTTTAGCCTCCAAGTCCCACTTTTTTTCTTCATCAGCTTACTCCTCGAAATTTGCATCCATGTTCTCAGCTGAGCTTGAGGGGTAAACAAAAGTCTTAACTAACGTTTAAGAAAAAATAGTAACTACTTTTCGACCTGTTTTTCATGTGTTGAAAATCTTCGACTTCGATGTTCTTACACCATCTATTATTAATTTCAACTAATTCTTCAGATGGACACAATCTGGAGTCACGCATTCTGTAATACCCTAACTACCAAAGCTCACGCTTCCGGCTGCGCAACTCTGATAGCTCGGACATTACGACGACACTTATACTATTTAATACTAAAATATGAGCCTGTTTAAAACTTTAAACCGCAAAACCGCTCCTAAAAATACTTTTGCTATACAACGTACATCCATACATACCATACAACTTACAGAAACTCATAAAGAGTACATCCATATATGTACATACATATATATAAATATTATTACAAACATTAACCAATACAATCCCTATCCCTCTTACAGAATATATCAGGATAAAGGCGAGGGTACAATAAATAATAATCTAAAGCATACAGAGCATCTCAACAACAATGAAATAAACTCTTCGTGACATCTTCGTCCATATCCTGAAAGGGAAAAAATGTAGGGGGGTGAGAACATCATCCTCGAAAGGGTTCTCAGTAGAGGGTTTTTGGGAATTACTATAATAGGATACATGGAGATAAACCGTACCAGTGATTAATAACCGTCTTATGCCTCTTTTCAAAAACAACGGTTTTCAATAAAAGTAAAGTCGGAAACCTTTTCTAAAAGAGGAACCATTCAATTCTCAAAAGCTCAAAAGCCTTTCAAAACGGTTTATCTATGCTGGACCAAAATAGCCTTTCATACTTTTCCTAATCAGAAACACAAAACCGAAACCAACCATCGGTCCATATCATTTCAACCATGGCCCTAGGCCCAAACAATCCAACCATCAACCAAATCACCACGATCCAACAGAGTCCCAATTGCAAACACAGATAGGAAGTTCAAACACAAACAAACAGTTACAGCAAGTAGAACAATTAGCAGTTAATCACAAAGGCAAACCAATTACAATATGCACACCCAAACAATGTCACATAGATGCATATGATGCATGCCTGTCCTAGTGGCTGATGATATCATATGTCGGTTACCAAGCCAACCCGACGTGTCCGGCAGCTAACCCGGACACAATCTCTCTGTTGCGCATTATTATCATTAGAGGGTATATGCGCCCTGTCGCCATTAGAGGGTATCTGCGCCCTGTCGCCATTAGAGGGTATCGGTGCCCTGTCACCCTTACAACCAGAGAGAAAGCACAAGCATACTTGCATACAACATTCATCTCAGCCATCCGGCTTAAATTCACAATTCATTCAATTGCATACATGCAATTGTACTCAACCATGGATCACCATCCATCTCAGCTATCCGGCTCATGGTTCAATCCAGAACCAGCCAATTTATCAATAAATACAGCCCTTCAGCTTAAAATCATAATTCATAATCAGCCATACGACTCACAACTCATTCGGCAATCAGCCATAGTTCAATAGCATACACAGCCATTTCGGCTCATAACAAAATAACACTTCCACCATCCAACATCATCAAATTCATAAATCGGCATTTAAGCCATAAATCACTTTTTCTCAAATCATTTCACTTTGAAATCAAGTTTCAACTCTTTTCAGCCTTGGTTTTAAAGATCTCATTTCTCAAATCATCTCAGGCTCATAAGCCAAATTTACTCAAAGTGAGTTCCCTTTTTAAAACAAGCCACTCTCGGCATTCTCTTTCCAAAACTTCCAAAACCATGGCAAGTTAAGGATTTATTTCAAAGTATTCAAAATCACCCATCCAACAATGGAATTTTATAACAAAAGTTTCTCGGCAGAGTCCCAAGTCTTTAGGGAAGGTCAACTTACATAAATTCCTTAAAATTCATTGAAACTCTTAAAATCATAGATTTTCGATTCAAGTAAATAAAACTGAATTTATTATGAAACCGAATCATACAAAATCACAAGTTCCAACCCGGTCCAAAAATCAACTCATTTGAAACGAAACCGGTTCATTTGAATCAAACCACTTTCAGGTTTCTTTTTGGAACCCATTTTTCTAACTCTTCCAAAATGCCTCAAACTTGATTACTCAATCAAAAGTCTAGATTCCTTTAAAATCACTAAAAGCTCCTTTTTATATTGAAATCAATATTAGAGCATCATTCTTTCCTTCAGTGATTCAAACGATAAAAATAGTTCAGTTCTAAATAAGCCGAACTCAACGTATAAGGTTCATCAAATAAATTAAGCTTGAAAACATAAATATCCTCTTAATAAATCAAATAATACAATTTCTTAAATCCAACCCTTTTTAAATAACCTTTCAAACAAGACTAAGAGTTTATAGAAATTTTGGCAGTACCTCCCCTAAAACTTGGACTTTTGCCACCCGGTTCGGGTCCCAACTAAACCGTTCCTCATTACTTTTCAACAACACAAAACCAGAAATCAATTCAAAGCAGGCTAAATCCAACAATCGCCTCAGTGGCGTATCTCAAGGATACCATTTCAAAATCAACTCAATATCAATCGATTTAACTCATTTCCAAAGCTTTAAAGAATCGATTCAGCAATAAATCATTTGTCCGAAACCAAGTCAATTAAAGTAAACCAGGCTAAATTCAAAAGTGCATTTAACTTCTCAAATCATCAAAATAATTAACTCAAATCAAATCAATCCTCAACGGATTAAACTCAGATTTCAAATCTTTAAAAAAATCAACTTCAAACATTACAATTCACAAAGCCGCACAATAATTCAGCCAAACAAACATCCACCATCATTCGAGACAATCAAATAATACATAAGGCAGATACAATCACCAAATACACAATGTCTCACATCAGTATCCATATGTAATAATTCCAATACATAAAACATAATTTTTGGAAAGTGCCCCTACCTCAAAACTCAAATTCCATAACCCAAACGCGTCACATAATCCTTTCCGCCTCGTCCCGAGATCAACAATCAACATCCCGGCAGCCAAAACCTCGGTTCCAAGCCACTTTCGCAACAGTCTCAACAACTCTAATCGTAACATACAACAACCGAAACTCAATCGTATAGCAAATAACGCCACAAACCTCAACGTATGATAACAGAACAGTAACTAAAGGGCTTTCAAATCGAAACGCTTACCGAACCGAAGGAGGAACGGTTGAACTGAAACAGCGACGATCTCCGAACCGGTTCAGCAGCAGCCCGGCAGCCACTTCAAGCGGCAGCGGCGACGAATTCCAATCACGATGTCTGAAACCAGCAGGCAGTGACCATAGTAACCTCGGAATTCAAAAAGGACAAATACCTTAAATAAAACCCGTACCGGCAAACTTTCCGGCGACGGCAGAAGTAACCAGTAGCTCCGACGGTGGTTCCGGCGGCCACATCAACTTCTTCCGCAGCCATACACGACAGGAGACAACCCCGGTTGCAGCTGGTTGGGCAGCAGCAGCTTCCGGTGGCCATAGAAGCTCCGGCGACAGTAGCAGAAGCTCTAACTAAGCACCACAGAGTTGCAGATCAACAGAGACGGAGGTAGACGACGGTGACGGGACGGCGGCTACCAGGCACGGCGCCTCCTCTGCCTCGGCCTTGGCTTGCATCTTCTTCTCCCACTCCTGCTTGCGACTTCAACGACACGAAAAAGACGGGTTCGACGGCCAGATCCGGCGAAGCTGGCGGCGAGGATGCGGCGGTGGCAGTGCGGCCTCTTTGCAGCGACGGTGGTCACCCCTGCGCCTGACGCGACGGCGTCTAGGGACGGCGACCAAGCCGCGCCTCTTCTTCTCCTTGGCGCGCTCCCTCGCCCTCGGTCTCCTCTCTCTGCCTGATCACTCTCTCTCTCCCTTCAGTGCGCCATGGCGGCGGCAAGGCGGCAGCTAAACGAGGCGACGGCGGCACGGTGGCGACACTCCTTCTTCCCCTCTTCGCCGCAGCTTAGCCCCCCTCTCCCTCTCTTCTACCCTTTCCCGATTTGCCTTTCCTTTCTTTTTTTTTTCTTTCACTTAGCTTGCAGCTACTGCTGCTGCATTAGGTGTCCTGGGTGTACCGGGTCAGGGGAACCGGGTAGGATTTTTAGGGTTAGGGTTATTTGTGTTGAGCTTTAGGATTAAGGCAAAATTGGGTTCAAGGGTAATTTTGTAATTTCAAATAAAATAGGGATAATATTGTAATTGAAACTCAATTAAATCCAACACTAATTATCTATAGAAAATACTATTTGTTCATCACTTTCACAAATTATTTTCAATAAAAGGTCCAAATCAAATAACTAAAAATAATATAATTAAATCCTTTATTTTCCAAAGTAGCAGTATTAATATTTAAAATATTACTTATCTAATCCAAATCATATAAAATCCTTATTATTTCATAACTGGCAACTTTATAATTTAAATATAGAAAATAATCCAATAATTATAAAATTGGATAATAACCATAACTTATCTCAAATTCAATAAATCAAAACTTTTCTTAATTACCTTTAATAAAATAATTTCTGAAATTAAGGCTATAAATAACTATATGATTTGAGACTTGATCATAAAAAGACTTTTCAAAGATTATGGGCCTTATATTCTACCCACCTTATAAAAATTTTCGCCCTCGAAAATTGATACAAAACGAAAGAAAATTCATAACAGTTCACCCCTGAACACATTTAGGGAAGAAGCAAAAATATCTCAAAATATAAACATATGTACGGTTTTCAATTACTTTGATTGTCATATGCATAAGGATGCAAAGGTAGAAGTGTGAGTGCAAAGCAATCATTACAAGGTAGGCTCAATGCAAAAGGTGGCATGGGTCAACATGTGATAGTAAGGCAAGGCATTGAAGGTTATAAAACAGGATGAGGTTACAACGACGTGCTCAACATCCGCACACAAATCTCATCTCAACCTCAAAGCTTCAACCTTCCAACTCCATCAAGCACTTTACAATTCCCATGTCCGACCATAAGCATAACGATCGCAAACCCGTCCGCAAGGAACAAAACACCCACAACTCATAATATGGTACACCTATCGTTTCACCTTCCGTATACACATATCACGTCTTAAGGAACTAACGCATCACGCTATGTATACGTCTACAAGTCGCACGTGATATCAAAATAATTCTCGAGTCTACTCAGAAGGATACAAGATTTAGAAAGGAGAGTCAAATGTCAAGGATAGTACTCATAGATCCGAGGGAACGTATTCAATCCCAGACAACAAGGATGATCAAGCAAATGAAGTTTGCTAGAAATAAATCAATTAACAACCTCAAAGATGACCCTTGGATCAAAGAAATTCAATAGGACCAATAAGCAGAAAAATAAGCACATTAGTTTGAAACAATTTCAAGCTGAGCCGAAGAAGCATGAGGTTTGCAGAAGAGAAGATTTCAAACCCGAGACAAAGCTCACAAAGCTCAAGAGCATAATTAAAAATACTTCCAAATGCATTATTCACAAAAGAATCGAAAACTTACGGAAAAATCACTTCGCAATTTAGAAGAAAAGTTAAGTAACAAACATTCTCCAAGAGAATAACAAAAGCAATAACATGACTTTGCGGTAATACAATTTTATGTTGAAACAGATCATGCAGAATTTAAAAAAAAACAAGGTGCACACAAGTTTGGCTAAAGGCTAAAATATCTCCTCAAATATTTTAGAAAGATAATTAGGTGCACAACTTAACCAAAAGCAATCATAAAACTCGGAAGAGGAATCAAATGCTTGTTCAAAAATCTCCAAAGTCCATATTCAAACAAGCGTGTATAAAAATCTTAGCAAGGTCGAAAGAGAAAGTTAAGCTCTATTTAGAAAAGGAAATCTGAGGTAAAAGCTTGCTTATAAATTGGTAAAGGAATTAACTGTTGCATTACAAACAAACCGGCTTCCAATAAACAAGAAAGCTTTCAAAACTTCATTTAAAACAGCGCATGCCAATTCTAAAATAACTTGTCAAAATTGTACAATGGTTCCAATCTCAATCAAGCAACAGAAAATAAATTCCGATTAGAATTTCTTCAAAGAGAATTCAAAATTTCTTTGAAAGTTCAAAACAAGACTCCAAAATGTTCTTGAAATCACCATCTCAGAAGGATATTCAAGGAGATTAGAATGTACTTAAAAAGGAGTCAAGCCATACAAGAAAAGATCTTAAATCAAAGTAGTTTAAACAAGATCAACTAGTCGTAAGACATCAAACAAGCTTTCAATTTATCCAAAAGAATACAAAAGTCATAGGAAAGACAACTCAATTATTAGTAATTTTCTCAAGGATAAATCTTTGACTAAAACTTTGGTAAAGACAATGAAAGGATAAACGATGCACAAATTTTGAAACGAATCAAACTAACTCACATAAGAATGAGATTCACAAGATTGTAAAAACCAAGATCAATGGTAATGTTCACAAATTGTAAAAAGATTAGTTTAAAATAAAGTCAAGTATGACATTCATAGAGATGGAAAGTTTAATAAAGACTTTAGTCCGTTCATAGGAAGAAAGCTATGAGTCCAACACTTTCAAAAGAACAACAATGGCATAAACCATATAGCATGCAAAATCAAACTCAATTCAAAATAAGTTAAGTAAAGCTTATCAAACGAAACTCAACCGGAATAAAAGTGAAAAATCTTTCCTTTCCAAAATTTTGAAAAATATCCAAATACATGATCAAATGAAGATGTGCATTGGAACTATAGTAAAATTACTAGAAGGCCAAATTGTAATTTAAGGTAAATGCAGTCCCATAAACCAGTAAAAGCACAAGCGAGGTATTGGAAATAAATAGTTGTTAAACTGTATAAGTAATCTCAGTTTCATATATAGATAAGTATATAACAGCAATTTTTATAAAATCTCAACATTGGCTGTGATCACTGTCAAATAAGAGAAATTAACTTATTCAACAATTTCTCTATAAATGGACTCGGAATCAGGGGTTAAAATACACAGCGCAATAGGACAAGTTCAAAGCTATATCAAAGAATACATGAATCAAGAAGAACTCAAACCGAGTAAGATAGATGCAACAAGGATTTCAAACAAGCATATGCACTTAAGATCAAACAAGATTGCATATGAATAGAGGAATAGAGTCGAAAAATCAAACTACTTTTCAAAAGGATTAGTAACCAAGAACTTCAAGTTAGGACATGAAGGAGCAGGTCGACTTGAACAGAATTCAAGACACACCACTGAATAGCCTTGAGAAATAGTTTCTAACATTCCCAAAACTCGCAATTCGCTTTACCCAAAACTCGTATATCATCTATGATAACCCATTAGTGCTTTCATATACATAATTCACTAGTATTAAGCCGGCCAAACTTGATACCAAGAATCATGCAATGCAAGACTAACAACGTTAATCAATAGATCGTCATGTGCATAAAGTTCTAGTTCTCGTCATTCGACAAGACCTAATACATGACAAACGCTCAGAGTATGCAATTGAAGCATAGTCGGTCCATTCCTCAGGCTCTACAGGAAGGACTGCTCTGATACCATAATGTAACACCCTAACTACCAAAGCTCATGCTTCCGGCTGTGCAACTCTGATAGCTCGGATATTACGACGACACTTATACTATTTAATACTAAAATATGAGCCTGTTTAAAACTTTAAACCGCAAAACCGCTCCCAAAAATACTTTTGCTATACAACGTACATCCATACATACCATACAACTTACAGAAACTCATAAAGAGTACATCCATATATGTACATACATATATAAAAATAATATTACAAACATTAACCAATACAATCCCTATCCCTCTTACAGAATATATCAGGATAAAGGCGAGGGTACAATAAATAATAATCTAAAGCATACAGAGCATCTCAACAACAATGAAATAAACTCTTCGTGACATCTTCGTCCATATCCTGAAAGGGAAAAAATGTAGGGGGGTGAGAACATCATCCTCGAAAGGGTTCTCAGTAGAGGGTTTTTGGGAATTACTGTAATAGGATACATGGAGATAAATCGTACCAGTGGTTAATAACCGTCTTATGCCTCTTTTCGAAAACAACGGTTTTCAATAAAAGTAAAGTCGGAAACATTTTCTAAAAGAGGAACCATTCAATTCTCAAAAGCTCAAAAGCCTTTCAAAACGGTTTATCTATGCTGGACCAAAATAGCCTTTCATACTTTTCCAAATCAGAAATATAAAACCGAAACCAACCATCAGTCCATATCATTTCAACCATGGCCCTAGGCCCAAATAATCCAACCATCAACCAAATCACCACAATCCAACAGAGTCCCAATTGCAAACACAGATAGGAAGTTCAAACACAAACAAACAATTACAGCAAGTAGAACAATTAGCAGTTAATCACAAAGGCAAACCAATTACAATATGCACACCCAAACAATGTCACATAGATGCATATGATGCATGCCTGTCCTAGTGGCTGATGATATCATATGTCGGTTACCAAGCCAACCCAACGTGTCCGCTAGCTAACCCGGACACAATCTCTCTGTTGTGCATTATTATCATTAGAGGGTATCTGCGCCCTGTCGCCATTAGAGGGTATCTGCGCCCTGTCGCCATTAGAGGGTATCGGTGCCCTGTCACCCTTACAACCAGAGAGAAAGCACAAGCATACTTGCATACAACATTCATCTCAGCCATCTGGCTTAAATTCACAATTCATTCAATTGCATACATGCAATTGTACTCAACCATGGATCACCATCCATCTCAGCTATCCGGCTCACGGTTCAATCCAGAACCAGCCAATTTATCAATAAATACAGCCCTTCAGCTTAAATTCATAATTCATAATCAGCCATACGGCTCACAACTCATTCGGTAATCAGCCATAGTTCAATAGCATACATAGCCATTCCGGCTCATAACAAAATAGCACTTCCACCATCCAACATCATCAAATTCATAAATCGGCATTTAAGCCATAAATCACTTTTTCTCAAATCATTTCACTTTGAAATCAAGTTTCAACTCTTTTCAGCCTTGGCTTTAAAGATCTCATTTCTCAAATCATCTCAGGCTCATAAGCCAAATTTACTCAAAGTGAGTTCCCTTTTTAAAACAAGCCACTCTCGGCATACTCTTTCCAAACCTTCCAAAACCATGGCAAGTTAAGGATTTATTTCAAAGTATTCAAAATCACCCATCCAACAATGGAATTTTATAACAAAAGTTTCTCGGCAGAGTCCCAAGTCTTTAGGGAAGGTCAACTTACATAAATTCTTTAAAATTCATTAAATCTCTTAAAATCATAGATTTTCGGTTCAAGTAAATAAAACTGAATTTATTATGAAACCGAATCATACAAAATCACAAGTTCCAACCCGGTCAAAAAATCAACTCATTTGAAACGAAACCGGTTCATTTGAATCAAACCACTTTCAGGTTTCTTTTTGGAACCCATTTTTCTAACTCTTCCAAAATGCCTCAAACTTGATTACTCAATCAAAAGTCTAGATTCCTTTAAAATCACTAAAAGCTCCTTTTTATATTGAAATCAATATTAGAGCATCATTCTTTCCTTCAGTGATTCAAACGGTAAAAATAGTTCAGTTCTAAATAAGCCGAACTCAACGTATAAGGTTCATCAAATAAATTAAGCTTGAAAACATAAATATCCTCTTAATAAAAATAATACAATTTCTCAAATCCAACCCTTTTTAAATAACCTTTCAAACAAGACAAAGAGTTTATAGAAATTTTGGCAGCACCTCCCCTAAAACTTGGACTTTTGCCACCCGGTTCGGGTCCCAACTAAACCGTTCCTCATTACTTTTCAACAACACAAAACCAGAAATCAATTCAAAGCAGGCTAAATCCAACAATCGCCTCAGTGGCGTATCTCAAGGATACCATTTCAAAATCAACTCAATATCAATCGATTTAACTCATTTCCAAAGCTTTAAAGAATCGATTCAGCAATAAATCATTTGTCCGAAACCAAGTCAATTAAAGTAAACCAGGCTGAATTCAAAAGTGCATTTGATTTCTCAAATCATCAAAATAATTAACTCAAATCAAATCAATCCTCAACGGATTAAACTCAGATTTCAAATCTTTAAAAAAATCAACTTCAAACATTATAGTTCACAAAGCCGCACAATAATTCAGCCAAACAAACATCCACCATCATTCGAGACAATCAAATAATACATAAGGCAGATACAATCACCAAATACACAATGTCTCACATCAGTATCCATATGTAATAATTTCAATACATAAAACATAATTTTTGGAAAGCGCCCCTACCTCAAAACTCAAATTCCATAACCTAAACGCGTCACATAATCCTTTCCGCCTCGACTCGAGATCAACAATCAAAATCCCGGCAGCCAAAACCTCGGTTCCAAGCCACTTTTGCAACAGTCTCAACAACTCTAATCGTAACATACAACAACCGAAACTCAATCGTATAGCAAATAATGCCACAAACCTCAGCGTATGATAACAGAACAGTAACAAAAGGGCTTTCAAATCGAAACGCTTACCGAACCGAAGGAGGAACGATTGAACCGAAACAGCGGCGGTCTCCGAACCAGTTCGGCGGCAGCCCGGTAGCCACTTCAAGCGGCAGCGGCGATGAATTCCAATCATGACGTCTGAAACCAGCAGGCAGTGAGCATAGTAACCTCAGAATTCAAAAAGGACAAATACCTTAAATAAAACCCTTACCGGCAAACTTTCCGGCGACGGCAGAAGTAACCAGTAGCTCCGACGGTGGTTCCGGCGGCCACATCAACTTCTTCCGCAGCCATACACGACAGGAGACAACCCCGGTTGTAGCTGGTTGGGCAGCAGCAGCTTCCGGTGGCTATAGAAGCTCCGGCGACAGTAGCAGAAGCTCTAACTAAGCACCGCAGAGTTGCAGATCAACAGAGACGGAGGTAGACGACGGTGACGGGACGGCGGCTACCAGGCACGGTGCCTCCTCTGCCTCGGCCTTGGCTTGCATCTTCTTCTGCCGCTCCTGCTTGCAACTTCAACGACGCGGAAAGGACGGGTTCGACGGACAGATCCGGCGAAGCTGGCGGCGAGGATGCGGCGGTGGCAGTGCGGCCTCTCTGCAGCGACGGTGGTCACCCCTGCGCCTGACGCGACGGCGTCTAGGGACGGCGACCAAGCCGCGCCTCTTTTTCTCCTTGGCGCGCTCCCTCGCCCTCGGTCTCCTCTCTCTGCCTGATCACTCTCTCTCTCCCTTCAGTGCGCCATGGCGGCGGCAAGGCGGCAGCTAAACGAGGCGACGGCGGCGTGGCGGTGACATTCCTCCTTCCCTTCTTCGCCGCAGCTTAGCCCCCCTCTCCCTCTCTTCTACCCTTTCCCGATCTGCCTTTCCTTTCTTTTTTTTTCTTTCACTTAGCTTGCAGCTGATGCTACTGCATTAGGTGTCCTGGGTGTACCGGGTCAGGGGAACCAGGTAGGGTTTTTAGGGTTAGGGTTATTTGTGCTGAGCTTTAGGATTAGGGCAAAATTGGGTTCAAGGGTAATTTTGTAATTTCAAACAAAATAGGGATAATATTGTAATTGAAACTCAATTAAATCCAACACTAATTATCTATAGAAAATACTATTTGTTCATCACTTTCACAAATTATTTTCAATAAAAGGTCCAAATCAAATAACTAAAAATAATATAATTAAATCCTTTATTTTCCAAAGTAGCAGTATTAATATTTAAAATATTACTTATCTAATCCAAATCATATAAAATTCTTATTATTTCATAACTGGCAACTTTATAATTTAAATATAGAAAATAATCCAATAATTATAAAATTGGATAATAACTATAACTTATCTCAAATTCAATAAATCAAAACTTTCCTTAATTACCTTTAATAAAATAATTTCTGAAATTAAGGCTATAAATAACTATATGATTTGAGACTTGATCATAAAAAGACTTTTCAAAGATTATGGGCCTTACACATCCTCATCAAGAAATCTATTTTTGGCACCAACAAAATTCCACATTCTATATCATGCTGTCAATTTTGAATTGCTCTAGCTTCGACTTCGATCATTCTTGACTCAGACTAATAATTTGTCGCAGCTAGAAGTGTCAATTTAGCCCAAACCTTAGGCTAGCCCTCAACCTTCTAAAATAATTTTAGTCCATAGCCCCAAAAATTACAAAATCATATTGTAAGTCCAACCCTAATTAAGCCGTTCCAACAAAAATCAAAATAGGGATGGCCTATAAACCCTACAAGCCCTACCAATTTAAATTTTGATTTTTTTTGTATTTCTATATGCTTTCTTAGCTCGTGTTTGAGTTGTGCTTCATTATTTCTTCGATAATACTATATGCTTTTACTGTTTTCTTTTCTTTTTAAATTATTTCAATTCAAGTACCACAAAATGGCATATACTATTTTATTTCATTCTGTAGAAACTTTTCATTATATTATTCTTTATCCGGCAGCTATTAGGCACCCATGTGAATCAAAATATATTAAGACGAATTATAATGAAGCTTAAACGAATTTAATATTTTTTTCTAATTACATATTCTCAATTTTATTTCATCAAATTATTCACCATAATTAATTAACTATAGAGAAGCAGAATAAAGTGTTGCCAAATGACTTGAGTGATAATTTGTGAGGGGTCTTTTGAATATGTATTTTATTATTTTATGCACTTGCACAACAGTTGATTTTTTTATAAAATTTAGTTTAAAAAGTTGTTTCAAAAATGTTATAATGCTCAGTAATATTTAATTTAGGGTGTTAAACGAATTATTAAGGATATGTCTAAAATAAGTATAATAACTTTGTGTGTATTGAATGAATTATATTTTATAAATTATTTTAAAGTCCATTACCTAGTGAGCTTCATAGTAAGTAATCAATTTGTTTTGCAAATAATTCTGCTATCAGATTTTTGCCTAGAAAAGATATAGCAAATACTGTAACTTTCGGATGTCCTAGCTTAAACAGGAAAGTGATAAACTCAGCGAAGCGTCTGAGGGCACATTTGAGTCTCCACTTTCTATATAATATATGTATATTGAAATGTCTGTAATGTCTTTATATATTTAGTGTTTAGGATTTTAGAGATTTAGGATTTTAGATTTATAATTAAAATATAGAGATTATAATTTTAAGATTTACAAATTTAAAAATTTACAATTTAGAATTTAAGAATTAGGATTTTATGATTTAGAATTTTATATTTAATTTTTAAAATTTTAGAGATTTTAGATTTAATTTAAGGTTTAAAATTTATGAGTTTAAGATTTATAATTTTAAGAGTTAGAGTTTTAGGATTTAAGTTTTAAAGTTTAAAATGTTTGTATTTAGAGTATACTCATTTTTCAGTATGTATGTTCTGTTCTTTTGATTTCTTGATAGATATAGTTAAAGAGATATTATTAAACAGTAAGGAGAATGGTGATGAGATAGGGTGATGAGATAGTGAATGCCATGTTTGATTTCTTGATGTATATAGTTAAAAGTTGAATTTAATATGATCAATGCACATTATTAACATTTATTGTTTAATTTTTTTTATTTTCTACGCATAAAAATGACAAAGGAATAGAACAAACTAATGACTTTTAATAAGTTTTATATGTGTTGTTGAGATAGAGAATGTATAAAAAAAAGAGAATTAGGTGACCCATGAGTTGACTTTAGGGCTTTTGGCTCATGAGAGCTTTTGGCCATGAGAGCTTTTTAAAAATTTAACCCTATTAGTTATAGGGCTTTTTAGTCTTCTAGCCCTATAAAGTAGGGACAAATCCCTATAGGGCCAAATATATTGACACCATTAGTCACAGTCCAAATTGAGCTATGACTGGCGCTCAGGGACTTCCACAGTAACACTATAAGCTCTGATGAACAGGGGAGAGGCAGGGCTCACATGAAATAAAGTATTAAGTCAAAACAAGTTTAAACCGAATAAAAGAAGTACAAAGCTCACAGGAAATAGTCACTAAAGTCAATGGCAATGTTCACAAAGATTTAAGAGAATGATTAAGAACACAATCGAATAGAACATTCATTAGCAATGGATAAAACTAAGAGAATTATTTCACATGCTCAAAGAAAAAATATGAGATGAACATTTCAAAAGAAATGATAAAAGAAAAAATGCTATCATGTCAAACAAATTTAAGTTGAAACAAAAGATGCAAGGTTTATGAATTGGAGATTAATAATGGTTGAGAAAAGGTTTTTCCTCAAGAACCTCGCAGGATACCTAGATGCACAATCACGCAAGGATATGCAGGAGCAAATGGTATGTGGTTGAAAGAGAGTCGAGTTGTATTCAAAGAAAAAAAATCCAGGGTGAAGGTCTCCTATAGAATTAATGAAATAAGTGGTTCATTGCAAACAAGTGGGCTCAAACAACATAAGGAAGTTACTTAGTCTATGTAGGGAAGTGCAGGCAAGATTTAAGGCTATCTTATAAAAAATTCAAAGAATGATTAGAGACATGATAAAATTTCGTACCAAATAATCCTACAATCTATATCCGAGAGTACTAGTCTCCCGAGTCGTCCTCCCTTGGAATTGCCAAAGTGTCCATCTTATTGATTAGAAAGCCTTGTTAGGATTCTTTGAAGGTTTTAGCAAAGTAATAGGAAACAAACAATCAATCATTAAAAGACTTGGCTTAGGGTTGGCATTAGAATTTCTATCCTTATAGTTCCTTCAATGATGACAACAATTAGGCCTTGCCTCATTTAGTTATCCCCTAGGTATAGAGGAAAGTCAAATGAAAATAATCAACTTGAGTCACAAGTCCTAGCTTCACCTCATGGGAATCTAGCTTTAGTGCACTCCAAGTCAATTAGCAATCCATAATTCCAAATCAACAATTGACACAACTATTCAACTTCTTCTGATGGCCCAAGCCCTATGCCAAGTAAGAAATTTCTACTCCATAACTAGTGTTAACATTTTATCAAACATTTGATGAGCAAGAATGAAAGTCATAGGAAAATGAGAAGAAAAGTAGAATTAAAAGTATTGCAACACAAGGAACTAACAACAATTATCAAAGAACAACAATGAAAATCAAATTCTCAAGGTATTGATAAAATCCAAAACTACAAAGTTGAATTCTAGATCTATGAGAATTGAGCAATTACAAACACTACTTGAAATTGGAGAAGAAGATCTATGACATGAACAAAGTGAAGTGGGAATTGCAATGGATCTCACCAAAGAGTGATTGAAAATTCAGAAATTGGATGAAGATGAACCCTAGTGAAAGCTTGGAATGTCTCTCTTCTTCTCCAAGAGTGTAACTAACTATCCCTCAAAATATCTAAAATCTAGAAAAATAAACTCAAAAGTCCTTAACCCTTGCTCCTTTGGTCTTCTTAAGCTTTTCCCGCCAAGGCATTTCCCAAAAATGGGATTCCCCAACTACCTCCATGCCTAAGTCACGTGGCTTCTTAAAAAAAATCATATTCGAACATCGGCGCGCACGCGCAAGGTACGCGCGCGCGCCACCGAAGCCTCTTGTAATGTGCGCAGAGGCGTGATGTACGCGTGCGCGCCCATGAAGATCATGGCTTAGCCGCTACGCAAGCCGGCTCGTGGCTTAGCTCTTGGCTTCGACTTCTAGCTGTTCTATCCACGCGGACGCGTCAAGTGCGCGCACGCGCCCATGCTGAGATTTCCAAGGCTCAATTCTCATGCTCCCTTCCTTTGCACCCGTCCTCCTTCTCTCTTTCGGTCCATCCCTGCCCTATATTCTAAAACCACTTAACACACAGGTCACGGCATCGAATGGCATCAAGAGAAAATTAGAAATGTATCTATTTTAGTACAAAATAAGCATGTTTTCATCCATGGGGCAAAACTAGGAAAGGAACACAAAATCTTATATTTTCATATAGAAAGTGTGTGGAATCATTGATAAAACCCCTGAAATCAACACAAGATAAACCCTCAAAATGGGGTTTATCAAGACACGATCAGGCAGAATAAAAATAAAATCAAAACTTTTTCAAAGAAGATCCGGAATAAGAACTTCAGAAGAATACCACAAGATATAATGTATCACAACAAAGCATGTTCAGATTTACATCAAGTTGTTACATAGTTCATGTAGAAAAAAGCAAAGTCGACACTTATGTTGTCGAGAATCTAATGGATAGCCAGCAGCACGATCAGATCGAGATATGTTTAAGATGTAAGAGATGCAGCAAAAGCATCAAATTGCATTTTAAGAAGAATTAAAACAAGGAACTCCTTATATGAAAGATAAAAGTAACAAAGCCTCCATCATATTCATCAAGCTTGATGAAAAATGTTGATTTTATATAAGTAACAAAGCCTCCATCATACTCATCAAACTTGATGAAGAATGTTGACTTTCTGGTCATATGCCTAGAGCATCTATTATTTATATACCACATGTTGTCTTTTCTCTTGGATGCTAGGCAAACTTACAAAAATGCTTAAGTGACCTTAGGTATCTAAATCTTTTTGGATCTTTTTATGTCAAATCATCTTCTTTGTCCCAAGCCATTATAATTACCAACAATCTTATAAACTTTATCTCCAACTATTCTTTCACTTATGAAGCATTGAATGGGAGAGTGACCATTCTGATTGCATAATCTACAAAGCCTTTTAGGTTGCTGTTTGTTCAGATTTGTTGGGTTTTGAAATCTTATGTCATCCAAAGTGGAATCCATATTATCAAAAGGAGATTTTTCAAAAATAGTTTTTGAATTTTTATGAAAACTCAAACCAGGTTTGTCATAGAGAGGTTTTCGACTAGCTAAGAGTTGATTCAACTTTTCAGAACTTTGAGCAAAATTAGCTATGTCTTCTTTTAGTCTTTTTACCTCTTTATGAAACATTTCATTTTTCCCAAAATAATTTATATTTGCAATCACAGAATAATGGTATTCACAGCTCTTAATTTCAGTATTTAACCGCTTATTTTCTTCAACAAGATCAATAACAATTTCAGCTTCCCTTAATTTATCTTTGAGAAAACTATTTTCTGCTTTTAGAATGGTAACTTGAGATTCAAGTTTATAGTTTTCATTTAAGAAGTATCTAATTTTTTCATTGAGATGATCTATCATAAGATGAAGGTCTTCATTAGAGGGTTCATTGAAGGTTACCTCATTAATGTGGTCGGCCATGAGACAAGTTTGGGATCTTGTCTCAGATTCATCTTCATCTTCAGAGTCATTTTCCAAGTCTTTCCAAGATGTCATGAGTCCCTTATTCTTTTCTCTTTTTGGCTTGTCTTCTTTCTTCAGCTTTGGGCAGTCAAACTTGTAATGCCCAGCTTCTCTGCAGTTGTGGCAAATGACCTTGCTCAAATTCCTCTTTAGTTACCTTGAACTGCCTCCTTTGTTTCGTTCTTTTTGCTTCATCATTCTTCTAAATTTCTTAGCAAACAAAACAAAATCATCGTTAGATAAATCATTTTTGGATTCATCATCCAGAGATTCAGTGACTGATTTGAGAGCAACTCCTTTTTTTGTATCTTTTCTCAAATAGGTATTTTCAAAAGCAAGTAAGTTTCCTCTCAGATCACCATAAGTCATTTCATCAATGCCACTACTCTCAGCTATTACAATAGATTTGGTTTCCCACTCTTTAGTGAGACATCTCAATATTTTCCTCATAAGCACAGATTCTGAATGTTTGATTTCCATAGCATCCAAGCCAGTGATGATAATGTTGAATCTTTCAAACATGTCATCAATTGTTTCTCCTTCCTTCATTGAGAATATTTTGTATTCTCTGTTTAGCATGTCTATTCTGGATCTTTTGACTTGGGTTGTGCCTTCATGAGTAACTTGAAGTTTGTCCCAGATTTTCTTTGCTATTGTGCATCTTGATATCCGTCGGTATTCCTCGAAGCTAACCGTACAGTTGAGCAAGTTGACAGCTTTAGCATTGATCTCTATTTTCTTTCTGTCATCTTCATTCCAATCGGTCTCAGTTTTGGGAAACACCACACCATCAGCTCCTGTTGTGGTAAGAAATTGTGGTCCTTCCAAGATTATCTTTCAAAGTCTGTAATCTACAGACTGAACAAAAATCTTCATTCTTTCTTTTCAGTAGCTGTAATTTTTCCCATTGAAGAACGGAGGTTTGTTGCTTGATTGTCCTTCTGTCAGAGTATAGACCACCATGTTTGAACCACTGTTGTCTGCCATCAGGATCTTTCCTCCAAGCTGCAAAGCTTGATCTCTTTGAGACCAAACTCTGATACCAATTGATGGTAATCAGTGGCTAAGAGAAGGGGATTGAATCTTAACTTCCTTTTTCGCAGAGTATTACTTTTACTTTTTCAATAAAATAAAGGAAATTTTTTCACTTTTGTCTTGTAACAAGTTGAAAGACATTTTTTATTTGTCTTGTAACAAGTTGAGATACATTTTTCATTTTGTCTCTTGTGAACCAGAAACAGAAGAGAAGCAGAGAAGAGAGAATCACACCAAGATGTATCCTGGTTCAGCTACTAAATGTAATGCAGCCTATATCCAGTCTCCATCACAATAATTATGGAATTTCACTATCTTTTTCAAGATTATAAACATCAATTTTTTCCTAGGATCTACCCAATCCTATCTAGGACAAATCCAGATTCTAACCCCAATCTGAATTTGACTTGGACTCAACCAAGCTTTCAACTGCAAAGTGCTAACGCAACTTGTAAGAGAATCTCCACAGGATCATAAAACACAGCAGATAGATGTACAAAGAAACTCTGAGACATCTATGCCTTTTTTTCTAATTTGATCACTGCCTTTTTTCTCTCACTGATTTTTTCTTACAAACCTCACCATGTTTGTCTTTTTCACCATGAGACTCAGATAGACAAATACTAAGAAAAAGAAAACAAAATGAACACCATTGAAGGAGAAGAACTCAGGAAGCTCGAGTAGCTATGAGAACTCTGTGCTTTACACTTTCTCTCCTTAATCTCAACCCTTGGCCGTTCACCCTTAATATAGAAGGAGAAGCTTTCAAGGTTGAAACTGGTTCAACCAACTCAGCACCTTCTTTTCCAACCATAGATTAGCAGCGGTTCGAACAAAGGGAAGAGAGAGGAAAAATCGAACCGAAACTACATGCATGTAACTCTTTCAACCTTTTTCATGCATCATCTTTAATCTTAGCCATTGATCTTGACTTTGGTCCCAAGAATGGATTCGGACCCTTGATGAGCTTCTGACCAGGATAGCTTCAGGATTTCCATTTTTGCTTCTACCTTTCTTGAGCTTCAGACGCTATCTTTCTCTTGGAGGAACAAAAATAGAAATGAACTTTTATCAAACTAGATCTTCTTCCTGACAGAGGTAGATTGCTTCTATTCTTGGCAACGAAAATCTTGAAACTTTTCTTCAAATCATTCCTTCTATGGCAAATATCTTTCTTGACTATTCTCTATGACTTTTCTTTTTCTTCCATCTTCTTCTTTGATGGATTGAAGTGACCGAGAGCAAAGAGAGAGGAGAGAGGAGAAGAAACTTTCGAAGGAAGCATTCAAAGTAAATTAAACTCAATTGAAATCCAAATCTCAGTTCTCAAAAAATGGAGTAACGTGTGGATCTTTTAATATAATTAAATCAAATTGAATTTTAACTTCCAATTACCAAGGCATATAGTAACCGAAGTATGCCTTGATGTCTTTGGGCTATTCCTTTCATTCTTCTCTCAATTCGGATCAATGCTTTTGTTTGTCCAAGAGAAGTGTTAACTTGAGCTTTGTCTTAGTTTCTTGAGCCACTTTAGATTTCAGTCATTTGATTTAAAACCATATTGCTATAAGACAAGCTTTGTTTGAAGGTTAAATATGATCAAGGTGGGCTTAATTCAAATGAAAAATAATTTTTATTTCCTGCACATTAAACAAAATCCATCATACAAACGATTGAAAATGATTTAAACACCTAAACATATTTTAATAATGTTTGATCATCATTATAATTTAAGTTTTCCAAACTCAAGACATTTCTTTTCATTTCTTTGCTTTTGATATTTTATTGTTATTTTATTTTTTTAATTTCAATTTTACTTTTTTATTTATTAAAAACTTTCATTTATTTTATGTACTTTCTTTCATTTGCTATAATTTATTAGTAGTATTTCGACGCAATTTGTTTTGACACAAATGTTAAGTAATTTTCGGATCGAGTTCACTCTTTTTTAAAAAAGCTGTATCTGGTCCATAAACTAAGATCTTGATACAAGTTTGATTCGACGTCTTGTCGAACTTACTAAAAATTAAATGAAATAGCTATAATTTGTATTGTGTCGTTTGTACAACCCAAAAATGGGTGTGTGGCTCGTGTCTGATTGTTTCATTAGATAACGAGTTCATTATCATTATGTATGTGATTGTGGTGGTTGTTAAAACTAAATTCCACTATTGCATTATTGATGATGAACTAACTGTCTAAGTAACCGAATGATAATTTTTATTGTTCAAATAACATAATATTTTCGCAAAATGTTTAATTTATCAATTATAATAATTCAAATTATGTAATCAATTCTATTAAATTAGTACGCAACGTGTTAGCCGAAAATTGATTAGTATTTGCTGAGGGAGGTAACTAATTAATGTGTGCTCTTCATTATTAGCCTAGGATACCCCTGGCCTTCACTAGATATTTTTTAGGGAGGTGACGAATTTCCTCTTTCATCGATCAATTATTGTGTCCGCCCCTTATTTTATTCAAACGAGTATTGCGCTCTATTGCATTATTGCCATATGAACAGTTTAGGAAGCCTTTCACATGTTCCAGGCACTTTACCGGAACTAAAATGTTCCAATGTGCAGAGCCATTAAGATTTATTATTAACAATTTCAAGGGTAGAGATTGAAGAATATACAATTTAAGATGAGCTTAAAAAGAGGTTGTGCACTGAGAGGAAGAGACTTGTTGAAAAAGTAACCTTTTTGTGAAATTGACGATGACCATTTGGATTTTGTGGAGCTTGGAGAGGGAACCTGATTTTGCTATTACGTTGTAGTCCAAGTCGAAAGTATAACAGAGGCAGAACTATCGACTTTGGCTTGGGGTAACATTTACATGTATGTTTGGCAGAAAAACCGCAAAGTCGCCGACTATATTTAGTTTTCCTAATATTATTTACTCAAACAATTTTCCTCCAATTATATTCATGTGATAGGATCAATTATCACACACTTAGTAAGTTTTAAACTGAAATATTCATACAATATATTTTCACTATCTTATGCAATTTAAACTTAGTAAGTAAACTACAATTATTAGAATATTTTATGCTAATTTCACAAATTTTATACAAATTTAGTTATTTTACTTGATAATTATATGCTTTTTTTTTAAAGAAAGAATAATTTTATTCTAGCACTTAAATAAAATAAAAACTATTTTTAGATAAAAAAAATTATGTTGATATTAACTTTTAATTAAATCTAAAAATTATTATTAAAATTTTTTTATTTGACACAAATTTGTGGTGCAAAAAAATTTATTTGATTTTTGTTTATTTTCTTGACTCAATCGACTTCAAATTCTTTTCATCATATACCAACGTAGCCACTTTTTGGTCACTATTCTTTGTCTTTTTAGTTTATAGCCATCATCATGTAAAGGATTTTTTGGGCATTGCCATCGATGCAAGCGGACAAAGATTTAACTTGTAACCGGTCCGTACTTCGTATAGCAAAGTTCCAATAAAGAGGGATTGAATACGTGAACACTTTCCCAAAGGTTATTATGTACTAGAAGATATATTTAGCTTTTTATAGGCGTGGCACTCTTTTAAACCATGTATTACTCTGCACTCAATAATAGTAGGGATAATGTGCTTACATATGCAAATTTCTCCACTATATATAGAGCGCGTTCATGCAAGTCTTTTCATAAAATAATTTGGTTGTTCTATTATTACATATTAATAGTTGAATAATATAGTATTATTAAGGAGAAAGAAAAAGAAGAAGATGAGAGTGGCAGTGGTGGGTGGTGGAATAAGTGGATTGGCTTCTGCGTATGCATTGGCCAAAGAGGGAGTGAATGTGACTGTTTATGAGAAAGAAGATTATTTGGGAGGCCATGCAAAAACTGTGAATGTTGATGGTATTGATTTGGACCTTGGTTTCATGCTCTTCAACCCGGTAATTCTAAGTCTCTACACATACAATTTTCATTCTTCTTATGTTGCTGCATCTAAAAAGTTTCTTGGTTTGTAGTTAACTATCCATTCATTGCCTTTAACTTTAATTCTCTCATTTTGTTGCTTTGTCTCAAGGTGCTTAAAAATGCTCACAGGAATTTTGTTGTATACTACACTACCTTCGCCAAGATAAAATTGCCAATTTAGTCTCGGCAATTTAGTCTTGCCATATTATGCAAATTAGTCTTGTCCCATTATTATTATTATTATTATTATTATTATTATTATTATTATTAAATAATGTAGGGACCCGATTGAAAGAAAAAAAATTATAAAAAACTAATTACAAATTTAATAAAATTATAAGAACCAACAGAACAATTAAACCTTATTATTATTATTGTTGTCATCATCATCATCATTATCATTATGATTATTATTAGTATCATTATCATTATCATTATTATCATTGTTATTATTATCATTAATTATTATTATTTACTAATTTAAGCTATTATTTTTATATATGATGAGGATTGAATTTGTTAATTGCATTTTTGGGATTTCTAAATTCTTAAATTTTATTTTATTGTCTAGGCATAATTTAACTAAAAATTCCATTAAGAGGACTACTTAATCAACAAATATCTGAATTTCAGTCATGTTCTGGCTCCCCGTTATCTTTTAGCCAATTTTATGGATACGTTATTCTTCAAATTAGATATATCATACATAAGTTTTTCTCCTAAATCACAAAATAAGTAAAATATATATAAAAAAAAAAGAAAAACAAACAAATTTTTCATGTTTAGTATTGTAGACTCATTAAAAGTCTATCCTTGATAAAAGCTTTTTGACTTCTCCCCAGAATTGCCACTATCAACGTAAACGCACACAAGATATATTTCATATGACGTAAAGTTGTGAAGTAATAGTAGTATATGTAGTTGAAACTTCAATTATGGTCATAATACCATTTTTTTTAAATTTAAATTTTTAGAAGTGATTTAATGATATAATATAAGAGCTTTTATAAACAAAAGATCTAAAGTTCGATGTTTATTGAACAAAAAATGGGTTATTGAACATTTGAGAATATGGATTTGATTACAGATAATTGAGAATAATGTAACATGGGTTATTGAACAGGCAACTTATCCTGACATGATTGAATTCTTAGAGAGTCTTGGAATTGATATGGAATTATCAGAACTATCATTCGCTGTGAGCCTCGATGGTGGCCATGGCTGCGAATGGGGCAGCAGAAATGGTTTGTCTAGCTTGTTTGCACAAAAAAGGAATGTGTTCAACCCTTACTTTTGGCAAATGATTAGAGAAATTATCAAATTCAAAGATGATGTTATAAGGCAAGTAGTTCTTACCTGTGCCTAATAGTTATTAGCTTAATGTATCCATGAATAATGTGTTGCAATAACCATCCATTCATTTCTCTGCATAAATGGTTAAAAGCCCATTATTTCATTATTGTTTAAGAATTGACAAATTCATCCATCACAATTTCGAAAGGATAGCATGCTAGTTTTTTCAATTCGTTAATGTAGCGATGAACTAATAATTAAGGAAAGTAATGCTAATTTCCTGGGTAAAGTACTAGTCATCTTCTTAATACCATGAGTGATTATATTTGTTCTCTGATTTTCGATTTTTTGAATTAAAAAATGCAGCTATCTTGATATGGTTGACAACAATCTGAATATGGACCATAATGAGACCTTGGAGCAATTCATAAAGTCAAAGGGTTACTCTGAATTATTTGTGAAAGCTTATCTTGTTAGTTCATTTTCATCTTATTAGACTGTTTTAATTTCTGTCAACATCTCTTTGTTTAGTGACACAATTATTGTATGATTATTATATAGTTATATAACATGGAATGAATGAATGTAGATTCCAATTTGTGGTTCTATATGGCCCTGCTCTTCTGAAAGAGCTTTGAGCTTTTCTACTTTCTCAGTTCTCTCCTTCTGTCGCAACTTGCAACATCTTCAGGTAGCAAAGAGATAAATTTTATTTCAGATTTTAACTTTTAATATCCAAATAAAATAAGAAGACTACCTCTTGATTCATTTGGCACTCTCCTTCTCTTTGTAGCTCTTTGGAAGATCGCAATGGCTAACTGTCAAAGGAGGCTCACATGCTTACGTTGAGAAGGTGTAGTTTATCATTTATTTATATTGCTAAGCTCTGTGGTAACAATTTTTAGCGTCATTTATACCAGATATCTTTTTGTTTAAGTTATAAATCAAGATTTTGATCAGGTCAAAGAAGAACTTGTTAGTAGAGGTGTTCAAGTAATAACTAATTGTGAGGTGGAATTGGTTTCAACATTAGCAAAAGGTGATTGATTTGTCCATTCCATTGTTACACTTTTGATTTTTAGTCATGCACATTTTCTTCTATAAAACATTGATAATTAACAAGCCTAGAAATGTTCTTATAGGATGTCTTGTGCGGTGCAAAGATGGTTCTGAAGAAACATATGAAAGCTGCATAATTGCGACACATGCACCTGACACTTTGAGATTATTAGGAGAAGAAGCGACATATGACGAGCGAAGAATTCTCGGCGCTTTTCAGTACGTATACAGGTAGAGTTCATCCTAACATTTCTAGATCTTTACTACTGTCGATACATGGAACTTGACAATGCATCTTGTAGTAGTTACATTTAAAAGTAACCAAATTCATCAAAGGATATGATGATGATCACAATTATCCTATGATCGCTATTGGCAGTGATATTTTTCTTCATCATGACAAAAATTTAATGCCTCAAAAACCAGCAGCATGGAGTGCAATTAATTTTCTTGGATGTAAGAACAACAGAATTTGTGTGACATACTGGCTCAACATTCTTCAGGTTAGCAACAATTCAAATAATGTATATATCCATAACTAAAATCTTCTAGAAGGCAAGTTGTTGAGACTTCAAAAATGAAATATGTACAAAATTTGTTGGTTGATCTTACATTGTAATTTGCAGAATTTTGGTGAAACAAAATTACCCTTTCTTGTAACTCTAAATCCAGAACAAACGCCGGAAAATACCTTATTTAAGTGGTCAACTGGATATCTGGTTCCATCAGTTGCTGCATTCAAAGCTGCACAAGAACTTGAAAGTATTCAAGGAAAAAGAAGAATTTGGTTTTGTAGCGCCTATCAAGGTATTTTCTTGACTTGGTTAATTTATAGTTGAACACTAATTAAATTGTTAAACAATAAAAAAATACATATACATAGAAATATTGTAGTGAAATTTTAGATAGCTGAAATTACATAGACATATCTAATTATATTTTCTTTTTCACAAACAACTATTATTATGTTGAGAGATTTTGATACACCTGTGAATTAAGCAAATATTTGTGCTTTTCAGGTTATGAATTTCATGAAGATGGATTGAAGGTAGTAAAAGAAACTTGATTTAAATGAGAAAAAAACAAATATTTTTTGTTGAAAAGTAATGCTTTTTCGTAGGTGAGACAATCGAGCCTCTTTTTTACATTAATAAAATCCAATATAAATTGCAACATTTTAGGCTGGTATGGTTGCTGCATATGGCATTCTTGGAAGATGTTGTTCCCTTTGGACTAACCCAAAACACATGGAACCTTCTTGGAAGGAACTCGGAGCACGTCATTTCGTGACGAGATTCCTAAGTTCCTATATCACTACCGGATGTTTAACGTAAGTTCACTACTCAAAGTATGCAGACATTTATAAATATACTTCTTTTACACTTCAAGTTAGAAGTATCATATTCATACACAATAATATTATTGAAACAACAGTTTCTTAAAATAATGGTATTCTCTTGAAACAATCTTGTTATCTAGAAGATTTTAGCATTGATTGTATATTAGTTCTTGACTCACTTTATATCTTGCTGTGAGGAGTTTACAGTTTATTGGAAGATGGAGGAACAATGTATACCTTTGAAGGAAACAATATGAAGAACTCTTTGAAGTGTGTTGTGAAAATCCATAGTCCCCAATTTTATTGGAAGGTATGTGCTTTTGTTGTATGCATGAAGTGAAGTTAATGATTTTCATTTCTACTTTTGTATGAAACTAAAATAATATTTTTTGTTGTGTTTGTTAGATTATGACACAAGCTGATTTAGGCCTTGCAGATGCATATATTAATGGAGATTTTTCCCTTGATGATAAAGATGAAGGTCTTTTAAATCTTTTTATGGTATGTATATTTATTATTGGGATCTAATTGACATATAACTACGGGTACTAGACTTTAATATTTACTACCATGTGTTTTTGAACTTTTGGTACAGATTTTCATCAAAGCAAGTATAGATTCAACAAATGCTTCAAACTCAAAATTGAAAAGGAATAGGTAAGTTGATTCTTATGATGTGTCGAAGTATTGAAATTGTAATTGTATTTTTTCAACCCTTTCCTGATTTTTTATGTCTTCAGGGGTTGGTGGACACCAATTTTTCTTACAGCTGGTTTAGCATCTGCAAAGTTCTTCTTTAAGCATTACTTTAGGAAAAATTCTCTTACACAAGCTCGTCGCAACATCTCTAGACACTATGATCTGGTATAAGATCAACAACTACTAAAGTTACAAGTTTTATTGAGATTATTCTAAACAAGTTGCAACAATAAAAGAAATTTCTATAACTAGAATTGAAAAGAGTTCCATGCATAATGTATCATTTTTAGATTTGGAAGTTATTTTATGTGAACTAAAATTATTACTTGATAAGGAAGTGCTACCAGAATTATTTAGTATTTTACTTTTATTTGTTTTATTTTGTTTTCATAATTTATCTCAACTGTCTATTTTTTTTTATATTAAACATAATTCTCTTACACTTATTCTTTGGGTTGTTTCAAGAGCAATGAATTGTTTGCACTGTTCTTGGATGAAACAATGACATATTCATGTGCAGTGTTCAAGGCAAGACAACGAATTTCTGATACTCGAGTCTAACTTTCTTGTAAAATATGTTTCATGAATTTTTGTTATATCCCCTTTTCACATTTTTTCTTATTTATCTATTTGAATATGTGATATAGAATGAAGATGAAGATTTGAAAGATGCACAAATGAGAAAAATGTCTATTCTCATTGAAAAAGTGAGTACCTTTGAATATTAGTTTATCAATGTATTTTAGTTGGTAAATTGTAAATGCACTAACAATATCAACTTTGTTGAAATATATGAAGGCTAGGATAGACAGCACGCATGAAGTTCTTGATATCGGATGCGGATGGGGAAGTTTTGTCATTGAAGTCGTCAAACAAACTGGATGCAAATGCACTGGCATCACTTTGTCTATGGAACAACTAAAACTTGCAGAAAAAAGAGTTAGAGATGCTGGACTTCAGGTATATGAAAAGCTAATGTGATTTCATCAGTTTCTTAATATAAAATAACATAGTAAAGTGAAAAATACAAGCCAAACGGAACATGTTCGTGGTAGACATTAAATCCCCATATTTAATTATTTCATTTTACAATTGAGGTCGTTGTGAGAATACTACTCATGCTAAGTGTTTTGAATTCATGATTTCAGGATCATATCAAACTTTTATTATGTGACTATCGCGAACTACCAAAGACATTCAAATATGATAGGATTATATCTGTGTGAGTAAATTTGTATTTTAACTTTGCAAACCTACATAGAATAGCAATATTTTTCAACATATTGCATAACATGTAGTATGGTATTTTAGTGGGATGATAGAAGCAGTTGGTCACGAATACATGGAAGAGTTTTTCGGTTGTTGTGAATCAGTGTTAGCAGATGATGGACTTCTAGTTCTCCAGGTATAACTTCTTTTTATAAATGTTTAAATTATAATAGCTTCTATGGCATAATACTTACTACTAGCTACTTTGGTATTTAAATTTTAACTAACTTTTGAAGATGGTTATCTTACAACATAGTTCATATCGTATCCGGATGAGTCTTACGATGAGTACAGGCGAAGTGCCGGGTTTATAAAAGAATATATTTTTCCAGGCGGATGCCTACCTTCCCTAAGTAGGGTAACATCAGCCATGGCAACTGCATCAAGACTATGGTACAATTTATACGTTACTACAGAATCCAATAACTAAGAGCATATCTTTTCGTTATTCTGTTTTTTCAATGAAGAAATGAACATTCTTAAATAATGTAGTGTGGAACATGCTGAGAATATTGGAATCCATTACCATCAAACATTAAGGTGGTGGAGGAAGAACTTCATGAAAAAGCATAGGTACGTCATTAATTTTATTGGAACATACCTTATTAGATTGAAGTTAATACTTGCACCATGCACTAGCTAATTGTTGAATTTGTTATTTCTATTTTTTTTCTTCTTCTATTACTTCTTACACTAACATTTATTTAAAAAACATTTTTGTTCTGTTAGTGAGATTTTGGCTCTTGGATTCGATGAAAAATTTATTAGGACATGGGAATACTATTTTGATTATTGTGCTGCTGGTTTTAAGTCACGAACAATTGGAGATTACCAGGTACTATATATATTGCATAGCTAAGTTACTATAGTACTATATAGACAATACTATAAAAATCTAATAATAAAAATCTATTACACATAAGGTATAATTACTCATATAGTTAAGCAGTACATCCTGCTATATATCTAATTTAAATCTTGTATCTTGTGACCAAATTTTTAATCTTTGAACTTGAAACTTTGGCCTCATAGGACTCTTTAATTATCCCAATAATCCCACACCAAGAAAAATATTCACTTATGGGATTTCGGTTTGCGGAATATTGTAGAATAAATCTAGACCTAGATCCTAAATCAAGAAAGAAATAATAGACTGTGTGTTCTTTAATTAAAATGATATTTATGCGGCTGAAATTTATATTCCTAATACTACTTATTAACAAAAAATAGGGTTCATTGATAAGGACAAAGGAATAAAATTAATCATAATTTGAATATATTTCATAGAGTGAGAGTTGGGTCAAGTAAATTTAATTAATTTTCATTTATGTACTATGCATGTAGATGGTTTTCTCACGGCCTGGCAATACAAACACACTCAAAGATCCATACCGAAGTTGGCCCTCAGCATGTTAAGAACAAGCCATGACACATGATAGCATACCACATTGAAAGCTTCTTTATTGACAAATGAAAATGGGTTAATTGGTGATTTTTGTTTTTCTTTTTTGCACTTCATATTGCTAAAAATAAAGATGTAATTTTTATTTGGTGGTTTTTCATAGTTGTTTAATGTATACTTTCTATGATGAATAAACATTTGAAATAAAATATATTATTGTTTGAAAATAATTATATAATATCACGATCATATGCTCCTTGGTAGTACTGTTATATTTGTAATCGTACGTGAAATTCTGCATATACAATATTTTCACTGCAAATAGTCATATAAATAATGGAGTTTTGAAAATAATTGGTAATATTTGTAATCAAATCAAATTAACTATCTTTAACTATTTTTCTTCTCTTTCTATTACTTTTTTTTTCTTTTTTTTATATGTCTTCTCCTTTTTTTGTGTTTTTTTTTTCTTTTATTACTTTTTTTTTATTTTTGTTTTTAGAAATTTTATGAAAAAAGAATAAGAAGAATAAAGGAAAAAAAAAAAAGAAGACGACAACAACATAAAAAAATAAAAGGAGAAATATTTTTACAATAAACATAGAATTTTTTCTTTTACAATAAACATATAAATCTTTTAAAGAAAAGTTTTTTGAAAGAAAATACGAATTTTCTAATATTGAGTTACATATACATTATATGTACCTCATTTTTAGCATCAACGAAACCACAACAAATGTTATAACCGAGAAGAATAAAAAAAAAAAGAAAAGTGGAAGCACGTGGGGGCATATGCCCCCACTTAAATTCTCTTTTTCCCTTCCCCCCTCCTTCGGTGACACCCTCCCCTCCTTCATTCTTTCATTTTCTTTCTATTTCTTCCCAACAACTTGAAACCCTCTCTTCCTCTTTCCTTCTCATTCAACTATTTCATCTTCTCATCTCTTCTTGCAATTACACACTATTATCAAACTCATCTTCATCATCTTACCTTTCTTTCTTTTTCTACTCTATCTCTATTTATTCAAAATTTCATTTTCTCAAAACCCCAAACCATGAAATGTCAACTTAATGAGTGAAAGAAGCATTCAACTTTGACTTCTAATTATTATTGAGACTTCAAGGTAACTCTTTAACTCAATAATTAGCCATATCCCCAATTTTTGTCATCTCTATATTTATGGGTATGTATAAATCCGAGTTAGGGTTATTAGGGTTGGAAATTTTGGGGCTTTTGTCAAGGTGAGTAAGATTATGTTAATTGACAATATTAGTAGCTCACAAATATCATTATTGTCATATTTCTAGAGTTGTAGAATTATTGGACATCATTTGGTAGCTCGTTGACGCGCTCATAGTTGCTTCTGGTTCTTTGGAATCAAGTTGTGAGTAGATATTATGTCTATAATTATTTTTAAATATATTATTATCAATATTTATGTTGAATCATTATTTTTGTAGTTTGAAAATATTTTATTATTGTGATTTTTGAATTTCTAAAAATAAATATTGATTTGTGAAACTTATAATTTTATAAAAATACACACGAGGCGATATTTATATATTTTGTAAAGCATACATGTTTTCTTATTTGACTTTATTGAATTTTAAATAATTGAATTTTAGTATGCAATCTTTTATATATATATATATATATATATATATATATATATATATATATATATATATATTGGATTTGCTATGGAATTTAGTAATATGTTATATGTATTAGAGATTTTTATAAGTGATTTGGTTTGGATTGGTTTGGGAGACTTTGACTAGAAAACCGTAGTTAACGGCGGTTATGACGTTAACCTAGATGCATCTGGCTCAGACCTCAGCTAGCAGGGGCGTTGCTAGCCTAACGTGTAGGCCACACGTTGGATCTGTTATACCATACGGGCACACTAGAGGAAAGGGCTACCCTTAGAGGTGGAGCTGCCCTAGGTGTGTAATATTTGATTTGATTGACTTCTGGAATGAGAACTCCTATTTCAGTTCATCCGCTTAATTATTTATCTAATTATTTGTATAACTAATTAATATGAATTCTTCATCTTTAGAAAGAAATATAATTTTCAAGGTAAACCTTGTATTGTCTCGTGTGGGTTATAGATGTAATGTTTGCTCACTGAGTTGCAAAACTCACCCTATTATATTCCATATTTTTCAGATACAGGAGTCATTCCAGGTTCCATTCCACCTGCCCCTCAGTAGATCTTAGTCGTTTTGGTGAGCCCTTCTTCTTCCCAAGGGCTAAGTAATTATGTAATGGAACCTTTGCTCAAAATTTAGATTATGTCAATGCTCCATATGTCACAGGCAGGATCCTCGTGTGGGTTATGTTATTTTAAATCTTGAACTGTTTAGGTAGTAATTATGATTTGGTTATGTAAGACTTATGGATCTAATCATATACTCTAGTTATCAACTTGATATATATATGATGCGTATTTTGGATACATTTGTTTGTGGATATAATTTGGAGTACGTTGTTGTTGTTGTCTTTGAAAATAGAGGTTTATTATTAATACATGGAGTTAATATTTATGTTGGTAAGGTCCTAGAAACAGAGGAGATTCTGTCCGTTTTTCTGAAAATTTGGTCGTTTGGCTTGCTGAAGGACTTGTCCCTTGAGCGCCAGTCATGGCTTGGTTCGAGTCATGACAACAAATTATATTCAATTACTTATTTTTTTCTTTCGTTTTTTTTGCATAAATAAGACAATGGAGAGAGTTTGATGAGACAATGCTAGATTGTTGTGAATTCCTTGAAATGGTATATTTTCTATCAAATTTGTTATATCTAATTTTTAACTACCATTTTGTGCAAGTGAAAACCACTATATATTAAAGATTTTAGAAGGCATCTAATTTGCTGTTTAAGTACAAATAGATCTGTTATGATTTTATCATATCAATGATGTACAGTCAATTAGGTAATAATAATATGATAAGAAGAAGTACTTATCCATCTTTTTTTTTTCTTTTTTTTTAATACGTCTTCTCCATTTTTTATGTGTGTGTGTTTTTTTTAAGCAATAGGATAAGTGCGGAATATATATGTACGTTTGAGTGGTTTTAATGGGCTGGTTTTGGGCCAATTTTATTTAACTTAGTTATTAAAAAGATTTGTTCATATAATAATTTGTTATATTTTATTGAAGAATTTTATGCATGCATGTGCTAAGTATGTTTCTTCCATTCTTTTCTTTGTTCGTTTCTTTTTGTTTTTGTTTTTCTCCTTTTTCATCTTTCTTTGTTCTATTCTTTTTTTTCTTCGTTTTCCATAATTCTTTCTCTTTTTTCTTCTTATTTTTTTTATTTTCTCAAGTTTAAAATTTGCTTTGTATATATTCAATTAAGTTTATTTATATTTGTGTAACATATCTGTTATTTAATCACACATATTATTTGTATTCTTTTATTTGAGGCATATTTACTAATTTATACGTACAATAAACATGATTTATTTAAGCAAGCAAACATGTTCTATTTATACAAATAAGCATGACTACTAGAATAAGGTCAATTAGTTAGGGCAAAAATAGTTGAAAAATCATCCGTAATCTGACGGAAAATATAATTTGTGACGGATTAGCTATTGCATAGCAACCAATTCTTTTCTCGTTGGTTTCAAGTCGCAATTTTTTTAGGCAAACACAACAATTGCTAATCTATCGAAAAGTTTTTTAGCGATAGAATCGATAGTCTCAAATTCATCACTAAATTAAAGCTAATTCCATAGAAGAAATAAACTAAAAGATAGTTGCCAATTGACGATGAACTCTATTATAGCATATTCCTCACTAAATCCAAACTAACTTCGTAGTAAAAATGGAATTGCCTAATCATCGCTAATTTGCAACAAATTATTACAAACCTAACTCATCGCACAAGTTGACCACTAACGTGATTGCAAATATATCACATTTTGTAGCAAATGTAAAGCTAATTTTTTAAATTTCTTAACTAAATTCGTAGAAATTTTGTCTCTAAACCAAAATTATTCTGAATTAGAAAGCAAAGTTACAAAATAGTAGCTAATCCGCAAGAAAATAATATGGAGTTAATTAGTTGTAATACCATTACAAATGTCATCACAAATTCCTTTCAAACTAGTAACAAACCGATATAGGTATCTAACAAATGTTTTAATTGCAATGGAGTCTTTAATTTCTTACCATCGTCAATAGTAAATATGTTGCTAGTTGGTCAATAAACAAGCAATTTTTTTATTGAAATAATTTTGTCGCTATGTTGTAAAAATAATTAACGGCATAATAAAATTTTTCATAACTATTACACGACAATTCCTTCTCTACTTGGTTGCCAATTTTTTCAAAATATTTATTAGAATACCAATTTTATTATTATATTAAAATAAACATCATATTATTTTTTTAATTTAATAATTGAATTAAAAAAATCATAACGCTTACAAATAAAATTAATTCAATAAATTATACATTCATATATTTACAAATACAATAAAATGACTCACAATTTTCAATGAACATGCATGTAAAAACCAAAAAATTTTTTTGGCTTCTCGCTCATAATTTACAACAAACATGCATATAATAACGAGGAATTTTTTTTTGTTTCCCATGGTATCTTCAATCTAATAAGCAAAAGACTAATTCGTCTTGGATCAGAACTCCATTTAAGAATTTATTACTCGCCAATGAACTGCATATACATGGCAGAATCTATTTTTTCTTTCAAAAGTTAGGAGTGAGATTTGAAACCGAGACTATGCCATTTGAGTTATAACTCATTGGCCAAGGCGGAATCTATTATAGAATAAAAATTACTCAAAAAATATTTTTATTTTATATCTGATTTGTGTTATAGTTCTAAGAATCAGACTAAATTGACCTATTTAACCTAATTGATCAAAATTCAATCACCTCATCAATTAAGCCCAAAAATTGGTTGAACAATAGTAGTTCTAGTGGCTAATTGATTAAATAATTCTTTCAAAAAATATATTTTACACGAACACGTGTTATTTTATTCTATCTGTTGACATTACGATAACGTCGGATTTAGTGACGGACGTTACAATAGGTTTGGTTATGGATTTTTTGACGATTATGAGTGAAAATTCGTCCTGAAATAACTTAATGCAAACTTTAAAATTTTGTAACTAATTTTGATGGTAACACAAATTAGTGAAACACAACGTTCAGCCAACATCCTACACCTTATTAGTGAATTTATTTGTCACTAAATTCAACGGTATAATTGTAACACCCTAATATTCAAATCCTTATGCTCGAGTCATAAGTCAATGATATTACGGTGGTACGACTCTCAGGTGGATTTTTAATATATAAATATAGTTAATTTCGAAAGGAGTATTAATCGAGAAGCCTGAAAAGAGTAGAAATAAAATCGCAAAGACGTATCACTCACGTTTCAACAACGAAAAGATAGAACGTGAAGCCGAAAGCGATATACAGACAAGGCATAAAGGAGATTAAGAGATAGATAACAGATAGATATATATAACATAAGTAATAGCCACTAGTCGCGACCCGCGAAGTTTAGGCCGGCTAGGGTACAGTATGAAAGTAGTTGACAACAATACATCCTAATCTCTCCCAAAGGAAACATAAGAGCCTCTATAGGCAAATTCCAAAAGAGTTCAACACATAATATAATCTTTTCAAAACAAAGGTGGAGAGATTCTAAGGAAAACACAAAGTAGAGGAAATAAATATCTTCGCCGTCTCTCAGACGAACCGCAGCTCACTTCTGAGCACCTGAACCTGTATCTGAAAAACAAGAGATATATACGGAATGAGAACCCCGGGCCCATGGGTTCCCAGTACGGTAAAAGTGCCAAATAAATACAATGCACTGCAATAAAAACTCACTAAGCATCCTAAACTCCTTTTCACCAAGTATCCAACCTAGATTCTCACTAATCCATAAATAGGCATCTGTCATAAGGGGATACTAAATCTAGTTCATGTTACACATGTTTCCCAATTTACTGATTCTTTCACGAATCAGACTCAGAATCATAAGCAAAACCATTACCAGTTGTTCTGCCTCAGCAACTTTATATCAATACATCATACCCTCGCCTGGAGCTAGTGAAATCACATCACTGCGTCTACCCAGGGGGCTCAAATGATCTCATTCAAAAATCATCATCATTATGCAATCGCATTATCAATTCATCTCATCAAGAACAGCCCCCAACATCCACCAACACCATCATGAGGGATCTCTCAGTTGTACAAACACAAGCAATACAGACAAGTAATACACAAATAAGGTACAAGTAGAACAAGTAGCATGTAATCAGGTAACATAGCATATATGATATAGAAATCCAAAACAAATAGGCAAACCTAAACAATTCAAACATATGCAAATGATGTATGCCTGCCCTATGGCTGATGATATCATCTGTCGGTTATATAGCCAACCCGACACGTCCTGGTAGCTAACCATGGACAGAAACACCCCTTGCGGAGCAAGTAGGTTTGAGCTACAACCCCCTTGCTACTACCCGCTCAGCCCAGAGCCAGTAGAACAACCACTACTGCGGCTACTACCCAGGCGGGTGTTTAACAGCTCAACCTGGAGCCAGTGGAACAACCACTACTGCGGCTACTACCCAGGCGTCACAATCTCTGACCTGGAGCAAGTGGGACGAACCACAACCCTTGCTACTGCCCAGGTATCTTAAGCATTAACCCGGAGCAAGTGGGACGAGCCACAACCCTTGCTACTGCCCAGGTATCTTAAACATTAACCCGGAGCAAGTGGGACGGGCCACAACCCTTGCTACTGCCCAGGTATCTCAAACATATATTCATTCAATCTCAATTCATATTATCAATCCTCATTGTTATCAAATCTCAAACATTAACCTGGAGCAAGTGGGACGAACCACAACCCTTACTACTACCCAGGTATCACAAATACATTCATTCAAAACTCCATAATTAAACCCATTTATCATAAACATCCTTTTCCGTCTCACACCCGGAGCAAGTGGACAACGCCACTGCCTACTACCCGGGGTTACACATCACATTTCAACATCTTCCATTATTATCCATTTAACACATTCATTCATTAATCATATATGCAATTATTCTCAGCCATAATCAATAATGGCTTTGCCGTGACCCGGCAATAACTCAGCCATCCGGCTCATGGTCCAATCAGGAACCAGCCATTTATCAATAAATATAGCCCTTGGCTCATGGCATACACGGTACTCCTACCGTCATTCTCCATATCTCATATAATCATCGTTGATCACCATTGATCATAACTTTTCCCCTTGCTTCACTCGCAAGTTACCACATCCCCTAGTTCCTTTCTCATTACTAAGCATATCATAATGATTTAATACATAAGGGGTGAGATCGGAGGCTTAAAAGTATGAGATTTGGCTTTTAAAACTCAAGTATCAACTTTGGCATGAAAACAGGGCCACGCGTACGCGTACTCCACGCACACGCGTGGATGGCCACAAAACTCATCGGCGCATACGCGCCATTCACGCGGACGCGCGGATTGAAAAATAGACAACGACGCGTACGCGTCAGCCACGCGTACGCGTGGGTACACTTGCGCCCCAAGCACAAGACTAGCACAACTCTGGCACAACTCTCGGGAAAATGGCTGGGCAATGGGTGCAGCGCATCGACGCGCACGCGCACACCACGCGCACGCGTGGATGGTGCCTTCTTGAAGAACGACGCGTACGCGCCAAGTGCGCCTACGCGTGGAGGGTCATTCTGCTAAAAATTTTCTAAGTTAAAAGCTGCAGAATTTACAGATTCAACCCCCAATCTTCCGACGGACATAACTTTCTCATTTTAAATCGTTTTTCAACCGTTCTTCGAACGGCATGGACATCCCGGATCCAATTTCATTTCTAAACATATTTGGCACAAAACAGAGATCCGTAGTCCAAGTTATGTCCCGTCAAAGTATGCCCAAAACCATGTTTTTCATACAAAACCACAAAGTGCCATTTTCAAAACAAGTCATTTTCAACTCTTTTCGAAATCAACCAAAACATGCCAATTTCAACCCTTTTTGAAACCAATCAAAATATATCAAATTCAATATCAATCCTCCTCAACTCATACATTAACACTTTACTACGGTTCACAAAACCGCCATATAACCATCTTTACCCATTTCAAACAAATGGCTAAATTACAAACATATCAACATGTCATACATTCTTCCTCATCCCAATTTCCAACAATACTATTTCCAATCAACCATCATTATACATAACCAATATCATACTCACTATCACGTGGTTTCACCCCCAAATCAACCTTAATCATTTCTCAAGCATATATCACAACACACATATCTCTCATGCATTATCATACCATCAAGGCATCAATAATCATACTCACATATATGACCACATAATATATCTCAACCAAAATCAAACATACCTCATCTATACAATTTTACCCAAAATTACCAATTTCCACACTTCAACTCCTCAAACCTCATTATCCAATAACCGACCCAATCATTCATATATTCATTATATGAAATTCATCCAATCACTTGTGTCATCATACAATACACACATCAACTTACCTCCCTTACCTCTTTCCGGCCTCCGGCTCAAAATTTACGGCCTCCGGCCCAATTTCACAATTTAAATGCATAAACCACAAATTAATACTCATTACCCAATACATCAAATTTTCAATACACCAAACATAAAAGACCACAAAATTCTCAATCCAATCATTAATTTCACATTACATACCAACTATGCATATTAGCACCAACCATTTACACAATCCAAACTTAATCCTAGGGGCATCTAGCCTAGGAATTCTCATCACACCACACGGTACTTAAATGAAACTTAAACCGTACCTCTTGTAGCCAAATCAATTGAGCCTCTTCTATGGAAGTCTCCACCAACCCTTAGCTCCAAGCCTCACCAAAGCTCCACAAGCAATACCAACCTCCCAATTGTGCATCAAAATCACCAAATACACTAACATAACCAATATCACATACATACATCAACCTAGGGCTCATAAAGATGATAAATCACAAGGGTTTGAGCACTTCTTACCTCAGCCCATATGAAGTAGGGATAGAACCCACTTAGAATCCATGTTGGAGTATCCCTAAATACCCAAAATCACAAGATTTCAACACTAACTTCCCAAAAACGTGTAACAGTGGAGAAATTCGAAAACTGGGCAGAGATGAATGGAATACTCACCACAAAACTTAGATAGAAATGTAGAGGATGAGAAGAGCGACGCGTGGCCGCAAACGGCTCGTCAATCGGAGCTCCGTAGCTCAAGTTATGGTGGTTTGAAGATCAAAGAGAGTTAGGTTTTCTCTCTTCTCTTCTCTCTTCTCAATTCAGCGCCCCAACCCTTCTTTTTAGGGTAAAATGAGCTGAAATGCTCATAACTAATGTTTATATATGTTGGGTCTTGGGCCCACTTAGGCCCGGTTCAATTATTTTTGTCCGTTGGCCCAATTTTGGGCCAAAACCTTTAAGATTAGCGCTCCAAATCGCACTTTAAATATTTCTACCTCCCCTAATCATAATTCCTCATTTCTTAATATTATTTACTCATAATCAATTTTCTCAGCTGTAGTACCAGACAGGTCTCAGCCGGTACTGCCGGTCAACATTCCACTGCGCGCTTTTATGCAGAAAACTATGTCTTCCGACTCGGAAAAATTCACTGAATCCAAATATCATATTTAAATCATCAAATTCCAATTGCCAAATCTTCCAAGCATATTCGCTCCTACTTAACTCATCATTTAATTAATTTCGGTTAGACCGGGTATTACAATAATTGTCCTAAATTCAAAATAGAAAACCTTCCTCCCTTATTTCTGCAACTTTTCTCCCTCTCCTCTCTATTCTCTCTCACTGTTTTTTCCCTTTTCTCTCTCTTTCTCTCCCACCGTTTCTACCGCCGCGGCCACCATTCATGTCCTTCCCTTTTCCCAGCAAACGAGTCCATCTTTTGCATTGTCCTAGCCAAGACACCAGAGGTCTAGACGTTGCTGAAAGGGTCCGTCGCCGTCGTTACTGCTTCTTGGGTCGCCGTTGTCATTGTCCACTGTCGTTCCTCCTCTAGTTTAGTATAAATTCTTCCCATTCTACAATTTATTAATTTTTTGTTAAAAAAAATCTAACACTACTCATTAATGGCAGAGGTGGGAGAAGCTTGTTGCTGCCATAGCACCATGAACGCCATCACCGCAACTCAACAACTAGGTTTAGTTTTTAATTTTTTATGTATTTTTATATGTATTTTATTAATTTTGTATTTGATTTTTTATTTCAAAATGCAAGTCAGTTTGAAATTTTATATGTTTTTGAAAATTTTTATTTTGAATTTTGTGTTTAAATTTTGCTTTATTTTTTAATTTACTAGTTACGGTATTTCGGTTTTAAAATTAAAGTTTAAAGTTTAAAATTTATAATTTATAATTTTTTGAAAATTTGCGTTTAAATTTAGATTTATTAAGATTTAGATTTATTAAGGTTAATTTAATCAATTTAGGTTGTTAAGGTTAACATTATTTGTCAATTAGATTATTTTAGGCCAATTAGGTTTTATAGTTTAAATTAATATATTTTTATCAATTAGGTTCGTTAGATTAGTTAAGTTTAATGAATTTTTGAATTATTTTCACCAAGTAAATTTAATAAGTTGTCTTTTTTATTAGGACTGTGTTATTTTTTTTGTGATCCGTTAGAGTTTGTATCTTTCAAATTTTTGCTGTTGTATTTCGTGGGTTATTTGTGCAGTGCTCAGGTTAGTTCTTTTTCTCTAAATACAATGAATTGTTTAAGTTTTATGCCAATTTTATTTTTCTTATATTAGAGTTTTAGGACGAAAGTGGGAGACAGTTACCTAGTAGCATCTTTTCGAAATCATTGCTTACTGGAAAATTGTAAAATAATAAAGGAATGTGCACTAAAACGTCTAAGATTTAATGTTTGTTTGAATGTATATTTGCTTTAATTTATACTTGCAATTGTTTCCTAGGTAAAAATTGATAATTTTTTTGGTAGAGGTCTTTGAATTAAGAGAAAATTCTGTCAAATTTTTATTAAAATTGTTTAAGGACATGTTAGGTTTGTGAAAGCATGAAAATTATATTTGATACGGTGGAGGTTTCTAATTTTAGATAAAATTCTACTGAAATTTTTAAAAAATTATATTAGTTGAATTTTAGGTATTTTTAGTAATAAGAAACCTTAAAGGCCAAAATATATCTTTTTCTCAATTAAGCCCCTTGGATCTTCTTTCTTTGGCTTATTATTGTCACTATGATTGGTTTATACTGTAATAAACTCAGCTTTACATATAATCGAATGATGAAATTAAAAACAAAAAATTTAGTACATTGAATGAATTAATTATAAATTTCAAAAAATTGTTGACTATTATATCCAAAAAAATTAAAAACAAAATTAGTACATTCACTTTTATTATTATTAAGCTAAGTACATGTAAATTAAAAGTGTAAACTAAAACCTTTTTCTTCCATTCGCTTTTGTTGCAACATTCATCAGTAATAGCACACTTTACATCCTTATTTTTTCTGAGTCAAGATTTGATTTGATACCTTATGTGTAACACCCTAACTACCAAAGCTCACGCTTCCGGCTGCGCGACTCTGATAGCTTGGACATTACGACGACACTTATACTATTTAATACTAAAATATGAGCCTGTTTAAAACTTTAAACCGTAAAACTACTCCCACAAATACTCTTGCCGTACAACGTACATCCATATATACCATACAACTTACAAAAACTCATAAAGGGTACATCCATGTATATACATATATGTATATAAATAATATTACAAGCATTAGCCAATACAATTCCTATCCCTCTTACAGAATATATCAAGATAAAGGCGAGGGTACAATAAACCATAACTAAAGCAATACAGAGCATCACAACAATAACTAAATAAACTCTTCATGACTTCTGCGCCCATATCCTGAAAGGGGAAAAATGTAGGGGGGTGAGAACATCATCCTTGAAAGGGTTCTCAGTAGAGGGTTTTTGAGAATTACTGTAATAGGATACGTGGAGGTAAACCGTACCAGTGATTAATAACCGTCTTATGCCTCTTTTTCAAAACAACGGTTTACAGTAAAAGTAAAGTCGAAAATCTTTTCTGAAAGAGGAACCGTTCAATTTTCAGAAACTCAAGCCTTTCAAAAAGGTTTATCTATACTGAACCAAAATAGCTTTTCATATTTTTCCAAACCAGAAACACAAAACCGAAACCAACCATTAGTCCATCTCAATTCAACCATAACCCTAGGCCCAAACACTCCAACCATCAACTAGTCACCATAATCCAACAGAGTCTCAGTCGCAAACACAAGTAGGAAGGTTCAAGCACAAACAAACAATTTCAGCAAGTAGAACAATTAGCAGTTAATCACAAAGGCAAACCAAGTACAATATGCACACCCAAATAATGTCACATAGATGCATATGATGCATGCCTGTCCTAGTGGCTGATGATATCATCTGTCGGTTATAGAGCTAACCCGACAAGTCCTGGTAGCTAACCATTGGACTGTCCCTCTGTCATGTCTTCCCAACTCGAGTTGTACTCAATATAAACTTGATCATAATCATGATCCATATCCATCACCCTCACTGGTGAATATTTATGGGGGTGAGCTCATCTGGGGATTTCACAGTGCTTGGCCACTCTGACGACATAGGGTCAACAGAGTTTCGAGTCTCCACTTGGAGCATGTGGTGGCTAGCCACTGCTTTTTCCCAGAGAAACTCGTATCTTTGATAGTGGAAGTAAAATATCACAAATTATCAATATCTCAGCATATATGCTTTCATTCTCAGCCATGGATCAACATCCATCTCAACCATCCAGCTCACGGTTCAATCCAGAACCAGCCAATATTCATAATCATACACAGCCATTCCGGCTCACAACAAAATAGCACTTCCACCATTCAACATCATCAAATTCACAAAAATCGGCATTTAAGCCATAATTCACCTTTTCTCAAATTATTTCACTTTGAAATCAAATTTCAACTCTTTTTAGCCTTGGCTTTAAAGATATCATTTCTCAAATCATCTTAGGCTCATAAGCCACTTTTACTCAAGGTAAATTCCCCTTTGAAAACCATGCCATTCTCGGCATCCTCTTTCCAAAACTTCTATAACCATGGCAAGTTAAAGATTTATTCTGAAATATTCAAAATCATCCATCCAACAATGGAATTTTATAACAAAAGTTTCTAGGCAGAGTCTCAAGTCTTTAGGGGAGAATAACATAACTCATTTCGTTAAATTCATTTAATATCATTAAAACCTTGGCTTTCCGATTTGAGTAATAAAATAGGATCTAAGACAAACCGAGTCACATAATCATTTGCTTCTTTCAAAGCCGTTTCCTTTACTTAGGCAAAACCAACTTCAACCCCCATAATAAATTCTAGAATGTTTCAACCATTCAAAATTGTTTTAGTTTTGCAAGAATTCAGAATTCAAAGAGTACTTAAAACCTTTCTCAAAATATTTCAAAATGAAACTTGTCAATAGACATTCAGGTTCTTTCAAAGTCATTGAAGCTCCTCTAATTGAAACCCTCAAGTCAAATTCAAAGGCATTGCCCTTGTCACATTTAAAATAGCTTTAAAACATAAATTTTATCTAAATAACTTTCTCCCGAAAGAGATACAATGCCCTTCTTAAGAAGCAAGACTAAATCACAATTTCCTCTTTAATAATTTATTTCAAAAGCATGAATCATCCTTTTCTTGATAATTCAAATAAAATAGTAGAAGTCTTTAACTCATCATTTTTCCAGACATCATTCAATAAAGACTCGGATTTTATAGAAATTTCAGTAGCACCTCCCCTAAAACTTGGACTTTGCCACCCGGTTCGGGTCCCAACAAAACAATTCCACAGTTCTTTTCAACTTTCAACAGCCCAAAATCCAAAATCAATTCAAAGGCAAGCCAAAATCCAACAGTCAATCTCAATACCATATTTCAAGAAAATCGTTTCAAAAATCAAGTCATTATCAGCCGAATAAACTCATTTCTAAAGTTTCAAGGAAACGGTTCAGTAACAACCATTTATCAAAAACCAGATCATTTAAAGCAAGCCAGGCTAAATTCAAGAGTGTATTCTATTTTTCACCTTCTTAAGAAAATCCATTCAACTCAAATCAATTCTCAAGGGATTAAACTCGATCTCAATGCTTTAAAAGAATCAACTTGAAAAGCATTTCGTTTAACAAAACCGCACAACAATCAATTCATCAAAACCAAATAATAATCCATTCAAACATATAATTACATTTATCCAGGACAATCAACATCACATAAGGCTTATACAATCACCAAATACATTATCTCACATCAGTATCTATATGTAATAATTCCAATATATAAAATATAGTTTTCGGAAAGCGCCCCTACCTCAAAACGCCAATCCATAACCCAAACGTCTCACAGAGTCCTTTTTGCCTCAACTCAAAATCACCGGCAACCAAAACCTCAGCTCCCAGCCACTTTCGCAATAACCATAGCAACACTAATCGCAACATATAATAATCAGGACTCGACCCCACATTACCAAAACTCATTTATTAACCAAACACAACTGAAAACTAACGCGAGGCTTTTCGAAACATAATTTCTTACCGTAATAACAACACGAAGCAGCTGCGATTTCGAACCGGCCCCGACAACAGCTCTGGCGGCAGCCAGAAGCTTCGGTGGTTCAACTATAAAAACCGCTCAATATCAAAACCTTCTCGAAACTCAAAATGACCGAAGCCAAAAATTTCAAAACCCTTACCGGCAGAGTTCTCCGGCGACGACAGCGAAGTTTTTTTTGCGGTCAGAGGTGCAGCGGCCAGGGCTGACGGCGATGCGAGCTCTATCAATGGCAGCTTAGACCACAGGAACCCAAGCAGCGAAGACGGCAACCACCGAATCGGCACTCACGGCACGACAGTGGCGGAAGAAGGTCCCCCTTCGCGCATCCCCCTCTCTCTGTGCGCGAGGATGCAAAGGTGGCCGCGCGGCTCCTCTGCAACGGCGGCGGCCACTCCCTCGTTTGGCGCAGCTTCGACCAGGGACTGGGTGTGGCTCTCTCCTTCGTGACATCCTCTCTCTCGCCTGAGTTCTGACCCGCGACGGCGTCGGTTTCACGGGCAGCAGTGGCAGCAAAGGACTTCCTTCACACCTGCGAGGATGACGGCGGCGAGGCATGAGGCACGGCGGCAAGGCGTGACATGGTGGTGACGCTGGCTTTCCCCTGGCGGTGACAAGGACGCGTGGGCTGCTGCAGCGGCGCGATGTAGTGAGGGCGACGGCGGCGCTGTGAGCTCCGTTCCCTCTCCACGCCGGCGAACCTTCCTTTTTTCTCCTCCCTCAATCCGTTTCCTACCTCTGTTTTCTTCTAAAGTTTTGCATTGAAGAGGATGAAAGGGGAAGTGACGGCCGCTTCTGTTAGGGTTAGGGAGTATGGTTTCATTTTTTTTGAAATTTAGGGTTAGGGACACTTTAGTAATTTCACTTAAAAATAGGGATAATATAGTAATTAGAAATAAATTCTAATCCAACAAAATTAATGTATAAAAATACTATTTGCTCATCAATTTTACAAATTATTTTCAATAAAATGACCCAACCAAATAATTAGAAGTAATATACTTAATTTCTTCATTTTCCAAAATAGCAATACTAATATTTAAAATATCAATTATTTAATCCAAATCATATAGAAATCCTTATTATTTCACAATTACCAACTTTGTAAATTGAATATAGAAAATAATCCAATAATTATAAAATTGGATAATAATCTCAATTTATTTCAAATTCAATAAATCAAAACTTGCTTTAATTTTCTTTAACAGAGAAATTTCTGAAATTAAAGTTACAGAAACACTGAATTTGAAATTAGCTAATGATAGTCCTTTTTCAAAGGTATGATAAATAATGTAAGAATTAATCAAAGATGACCAAACTAGCAAGATGGGATTATACAAATCAGTATCATTAAGAGGAATATCATGAAAGATATCAAGTCAAACTTGAAAATACATTATCATAAATATTTGGACAGCTGTTGCACGTATAAAGATAAAGAAGGAAAGTATTTCTACTTCAATGTCAACAGAATCAACTGATAAATAGTGCAATGGCTAGTTGATGAAAAAGAAAAACCATTCCAACATTAAAGAAAAGATATCAAGCTCTATGAAAAAAGATTTCACCCGAATAAAAGGTAAGTATTTTTCGTGCATATTGCAAATCACACAAACAACCTTTTATTTCTATATTATTTGAGTATGTTCATCCTTCTCTTTTATCTAGATTCAAACTTAACTTGAGAGATACAAAAGGTAAAGAGAGTAGTGTATATAAAAGTCATTTGACATTTGTTTGAGTGTTTTAATTTCGAAAGTGTACCGGATTAGACTGCACCCGATTCTCCTTAACTAGGTTGGCTTAGCACCTAGGTATGTTACTAAGCTTGGGATAGCTGAGGTGGTTTATAAGAGTGTGAGTTTCTTAGAATTAGTATTTGTAATCCATATTGATTATAGTGAAAATTCTACCATTATTGTGGTGGTGACTGGACGTAGGTCATATTGCACTTTATGGCTGAACCAAGATATATCGAGGCATTGCTCTTCTCCTTCTCTATTCTCTGGATTTTCTATTTTTCACTACAAACGAGACAAAATAAAAAATAATCTCCTAAAATCAAAAGTTCCGCACAATTTGTTGTTAAGCATTAAAATGGTTTCTTGATTCAAACCCCAATTTTCAATGCACTTGGAAACCTTCAATTGATATAAGAGCTTAAGCTCAAGAGGCAAGTTTTATAGCTTGGAGTTAACAATCCATGGGAAACAATATTATTGCATACACTCTAGAGGAAGGACAATCCGATAATATGCTGCCATTATTTAATGGTACTAACTATGCCTATTAAAAAGAAAGGATGAGAACCTTCATGCACTCTATTGATTATAACATCTAGAAAGTCATTCTCAATAGATCAGATATTCCTACCAAACTCAATGAAAAAGAAAATGTTCTAAAAGAGGATATTGAATGGAATGACAAATACAAAGACAAGAAAAAAATGGAGCTATATGGCAAAGCTATCAATTTAATGCATAGTGCAATTAGCTTTGAGGAATTTAGAAAAGTCTCAAAGTTTAAAATCGTAAAGGAGACATGGGACAAACTTCTGCTCACTCATGAAGGAACTGAACAAGTTTGAGAAACTTGAGTTAACAAGCTTATGAAAGAGCACGAAATATTTCTCATGGAGGAAGGTAAAGGCATAGACGAGATGTTTGAAAGGTTCTCCATAATCATCAATAATTTTGATACTATGGGAAAGAAACACACTCAAGAAGAGTTCATGAGAAAGATTCTAAGAAACCTCACCAAAGGATGGAAAACCAAGAGCATAACAATTGCTAAAGGAAATAATCTAAAGAAAATCTCCTACGACGAGATGAGAGAAAAACTGCTGGCTTATGAAACAACTTGTCATGAACTAAAGAAAAAGGATCTTGCGCTAAAATCCAAGATTTGATCCAAAAATGAAGAATCAGAAGATGATCTCTCTAATGATGAGCTCATCATCTTCGCTAGAAGGCTTAAGAGAATGGTGAGACAAAGTGAAAAAGAAAAAGGATCTTCTTCAAGAGACTTTAAAAGGGATCAAAATAAGGTTATCTGTCATCACTGTAGAGAACCTGACCATTATAGATTAGACTATCTACAAAAGAAGAAAGAGGACAACAACAAAAGAGAGAAGAATAAGATTCTTATGACATCATAGAAAGATCTCAAAAATGATATTGATGATGAAGATTTTGACCATAAAGCTCAGATTTGTCTCATGACTGATCACACCAATTATGATGAGGTAGACTTTACTAACTTTTCTATTGAATAATTACATGTTATTATTATTGATGATTTAACTATAAAATTAGCAAAGCTTTTATAAAATACAACAAACGTAAAAACTAAAATGAAGATTTGAAATTGAAAAATGCCAAGCTCAAAGAGCAATTAAGCACGACCGAATCCTCTTGCATTTTAAAATAAGAAAATAAGCTTTTTGAAAATTGAGATAGAAGATTTAAAAATAAGAAATTTGGCTGCTACATCAAATAATGTTCTTGCAGAAAATGAGAAATTATAAGAGAGGATTAAGAACTTAAATATTTACTTAACAAGGTTTGCTCAAGGTTCTAAAAACTTAGACAAAGTTCTTGCTAATCAAAGGTCTCTTTTCATAAAATCTAGACTTGATTTTGTGGAGGAAAAAAAACCATTTTTAAAAAATGATTTTAAAGTCTCCTCTTCCAAAACTAAAAGGGCCGAACGAACTTTTCATAAAAATCACAAGGTCATTTTTTTTCAAAAAAAAATCCTCCTTCCCACTCAAATATTTTAGCAAGAAGTAATATTTGTTCAAATTGTGATAGAGCTGGGAATTCTTCACCTCAATTCTTTATTCATAAAAAGTTAGCAGGTAATCATGTTTATAATATTGCTTGTAATTTAATGCTCTTAGACAACCAAAAAGACTTAACAGCAAAAGATCCAAATTAGTTTGGATACCTAAAAATCCTTGAAAGTTTTTGTAGGTTTGTCTTGCATAAAAAAAGATCAAAGATATTGTTCATCAAGCTAAGTGAATATGATGGTAAATTTGTGACTTTTAGAGATAACGATAAAGGAAAGATCATAGCCATTAAAAAGGTGGATGATATTTTAGATGATACAGAGGTTAAAAATGACTTTGGACAAGGTGCTGTCCTTAAAACGCTATCAGATTCTGTAGATATTGCTGCTAATAAAGCTTCTATTTTGGAATTATCTCCTGATAATTCTTTTTGCACCATCTGTCATCCATACCTACCTCTTCGATTTCCTCTAGCTCTACCTCATGGATATGGATAACAACCTCGATTAAAATCTCGATGACCCCTTTGAGGATTACGCTTATACTGCGCATCTCGATTACAAAACTCTTAACAATTTCTTATTTATTGCACACCTAAGGCTTGCGAATGACTCATTAAAGGGGAAGATTTCCTTTGAGAGACTCCAGAACTTGGTCCCTCTTATCGTCGAGGAAGTTGCCTTAGAAGAATTTGTTCCTCCTTATGAGCTAACTCTTTTTTCATCCTTTCTTTCTCAAATATAGCTGCAGCGTTAGCATTAAATACAGCATTAGACCGAGGGAACAAAGACACATCTCAATCTTTTAATTTCTACTACATCAGGAACTCCAGTAATCCTTCACCAACATCCAAGTACATTGCTCGAACATTAGTTTCAAAATCCCCCAAAGCATTATCAAATTCATAAGAAAAACCAACCATGTTGATCCCTAAGAAAGGCTCTACAAAATTTGTACCAGCATCGAAAGGATCAGAACCAACCTTCATATATTTTTTGCCATCATCGAACTTCAATCTCCCTTCCATAATTGCTTTTTGAATCAAATCCCTGAAACGGATACAGTTGTTAGTCAAATGACTAGTTGCTTGATGAAATTTACAATATGGTTTTTCCTTTAAATCTTTTATTGAAAGTAATGTCTTGCCTTCTGGCAAGATTAATTGTTTATCTCTAAGCAACAAATCAAATATTTGATCTAATTTTGAAATATCGAAGTTGTACTTCTTTCCACTCTTATATTTTGTATCATTATATTTATCAACGCTTTTGATTTTCTTAAGCAAAGAACAAACATACGGTGGACCTTTCTTCAATTTAGCCAAATCGACTTCAGGAAATTCAAAATCAGATTCTTCACTTTAGGGTTCCATTTCGATATATGAAATCTTTTCTTTTCGAGAAAAGGGTTTATTTTTCAACCTGTTCTCATTTTTTAATCTTTCTTTCTCCTTTCGAATAATTTTCACCTGACGAACTCTTTCAGCCAAATGAGCCAAGTCAGTTATATGGACATTAAGCAACTTTTGACGCATGTAAAAATACAAACTCATAGTTGCTATTTTTACTACTTCGTTTTTAGGAAGAGACACATAACATCGACTTTGAGCGTTTTTAAGAGGAAGGAAAAAATTTTATTTTTAAGTTTTCATCATTTGCTAAATTCTCCAATTTGACCATATATCGAGCAATATGCTCAGTAGTCGATTCACTAACTTCTTCCACAAACTTTGTTACTATTTTAGGATTTTTCACAACCCTAGGCACCTCTGCCGCTTGTACAATAGCAGGGAAAGTAAAAACAAAGTATGGTCAATTCATAAAATCCACATTGAATCTGACTCTGTTAAGCACGTCATCAAAAATTCTAGTAACTTAGTCTCGCTCACCGCGTTGATTGGCTCGCATCCGAGCCAACACTTCATCAGCATTTTGATCTCGTCGAACTATTCGAGTGATATCTCCCTCGAGGTACATATCACCATCCCTATTTCTGGGTATGTTAATCGCATCCTCTAGATTCATTTGCATATTTTGCTGATTATCTTCATCATAATTAACAATACAAGCAATTCGCTCAACTTGTCTAGTAAGACGCTCGAACTTTGACTCATGATCAGCCATCATGGGATTCAAAATGATAGTCATTTGCTGGGTCAATAAATTAACCAAATCATGATGACTTTCATCAACATCTTGTTAATAAGTAGCCATCGAACTAGGACCATACGATGTGGAACCCACTTGAAAGTCACGAGAAAACTCAGGATGTATTGGAGGAACTAAATTGTGGACTATTCCTGATGTATTTTCAAATTAAATTGGAGGAGCATAACCACCCATTGGTAGAGTATAACCTAGAAGAAGGCCGTAAGGAGGCCAACCAGTAGTTACTTGCAGTTGTGTTTGCATCAGGGTAATTTGTGGGCATGGATTTTGTCTACTATTCCTGACTGGAGGATTAGTAACCGTCGCCTTCTCTCCCAATGTCCTACCTTCAGAATGCGACGTCATCTCCGCCGAGGTTTTTGCAACTATAGAAACATTATTATTTGTAGATGACTTAGCATTAGTATTAGAAGCTTTGTCTGCCATATGTATAATTCTTCCACTTCTAAGTTGCATACACTAGATCATTATAGAAACTTTTTGACACACTTAATTTTCTAAACTGTCCCACCGGACGTGCAAATTTATTATGCAGATTTTTAGCAAATTTGGCTGGTTCGATATCTAGTAATTTGGGAGCAAAACCTACTCGTCTTGTTGGTATCAGTTTTTGAAAGTGTATCAAAGATTCTTTTACTTGGTTACAATAACAAAAAAAATCTAAAAAGTAAAGAAACTAACTTTGGAAATAAAATGATTGAAAAGAAAAGAAATCAAATTAAAAGAAAGCAAGAAACTGCCTTCGACAAGACTGAAGGTCTTTAAAATCGAATACAAAGTACAAAATCTTAAAAGAAAATGAAAAGAACTAACATGCTGAAAAGATAAATTTGCAGGAAAAGAAAGATTACAAGAAATTTAAAGTAAATGTAAAAGACATGGAAGGAACCTTACAGAAAAGAAAGCTCTTTGCAAACTCAGAAAGTCGCTGGGATATGAGTGTGCGAGAGTGTTTTCTGAAATGAGATTCCAACCCTTGTTCCATCCAATCTTCAACTATTTATTAGGCTCCTCGACCAATCAAATTCTAATTCATTTTCCATGTGCGCAAATTCTTGAATAACCATTTCCGCGCTTTAAATTATAATAATAACTGCCATCAATTGTCTCTACTCATCAATTTTCTTCGATAAGTATTGTCAATCGATCTTATCCTTCTCATCGATGAGCCATATGTCCTTCAAAGATATTAATCAAGCATTGACCACGATATCTCAAAACTCATTTTATTTTGACTAACACTCACATGTAGGCAAATCTTGTTTACAAGCATATTGAAATTGGGTCCTTTTTTTATTTTGGTTCAACTAGTCCTTTGGCTGGTAGAGTGGAGAGTTGTTGGTGTTAATTTTTGTAAGGAGATGAAGGAAAAGAAGATATATGGACTAACAATGTGGGATTTGAGAAGTATAACTTTTCATAGTTGGGAGAGAAATTGAAGGTGCAAGTTAGAAGGAAAAAGGTTTTGTATTATGGAGTATGAAGAAAGGATGGAGAGACTGAGCGAGTTGGAGAAGAGTCTCAATCTACCCTTAATGGTGTGACCTTTGGTGACTTGAGTGGGTTGATTGTTCTTTAGCTGGTTCTTGATGGAGGGATTTTAGAGTAAATATATTAAATTGTTGGGATACTTTTTTAATTGTTAGGACTCTTTTCAAATTATAAAAAGAGTAAACACTTAATTCGGTCCTTGTCCATTTTCAAGAAGGACAAAGCGATCCCTATCCAAAAGAAGGGATACTTTGACCCTCAACTTTTTTATTTTGGGATAATACGATCTCTCTGTTAAAAATATTCGTTAAATAATAACAAAAACTATTTTTTGTGGGGGATTTTATTTGTATTTTGTGGGATTTTTAAACTTCCATAAACTATTAATAAGTTTATTTTTGAAAACTTCTTTCACCAATGGTGGTTAAGTGAAGAAAAACCGTTGATGAAAATGATGCCGCAAAAAAATGTAATTGTAGTACAATACCTTTTAAAGAAAAAAATGACATCGAATAAAAAATAAAAGAAGAGAACTTTAATGTTGATAATATTGGTATTAGTGATGATGACGGTAGAGGAGATAATGATGATGATAAAGTATGGTTACACAATAAAAATAATGGAAGTAGGAGTGATAATAATGAGAATGAAGAAGATAGTGGTAGTAGTGGTAGTAACTGGTTATATTATTGAAAAGAATTTTGTAACCCCTATAAAATTAATTTTTGTTGTTATTTAACAATTTTTTTAACAGAAGGATTATATTGTCCTAAAATAAAAAATTTAAGAACCGAAATGTCCGTTTTTTTTTATAGAAATCACATTGTCTTTCGTAAAAATGGATAAGGACCGAATTGAGTCTTTATTCTTATAAAAATTAAGAACACATGATTTGTAATTATATAAAACTTAGTGTCTTGTCTTAGTTATGTTTGTCATTTTATCACATACATTTGTCACGTTAGTATGATAAAGGTCAACACCTATATAAAATTAAAGAGCATATCCGAGTCCTTCTTAAATGGTAGAGGAGGATAGACAAGCTATTGCATCGGTCCTTGTTGAGATCTTGTAGGATAGGGAGCTGATCCCCAAGATGAAGGATATCATGATCTACTATGAGCAAATGCGTACTACCTGATAGAAGCATTGAAGGAGACTGTGTCATTTGCATCGATATTGTAAAATTTTAAATTTTTAAAAATTAAATAATTAGTTATTTGTGAATCATTATATTATTGAGATGTTATTTTTAAAAAAAATTGTTTGACAAAAATGATTAAATAGAATTCTATGATTATTGAAGTTTAGTTTAATTGTAACTTATTCGATAAATTTAAACTATTTGTTAAAAACTATTTTGATAGACAAAATTTAGATTTATTATTATTATTATTATTATTATTATTATTATTATTATTATTATTATTATTATTATTATTACCGTTAGTTTGTTTTTATTTTATTTTGGCCGAAGCCAAAGAAACAAAGGGAAAGAAAATCAAGTGTGGTTAGTATATGCATGAATAAATATATATACCATGAGGACACATGCCACTTTTATTTATTTAACCTATGACACTTGACTAATATTTATTTAATTATCACCATCACTTGGCCGAAGCCTGTAAGGGGCAAAAGAAAGAAAATTGGAGACGTGGCCTAATACATATGTATACATGTAAAATCATGACACCTAATGAGTTTTAATATCACAAATTTTCACTCGTTTCCATTAGTCATAATAAATTTAATTCCTTTCGACCACCACCAAACATAAACCTAAAGGAAAGAAAAGAAAAAAGGTCATGAGGGAGAGAGAATGAGAAACTATAGAACTTTAATCTTTTCGAATTCGATTTCTTGCGATCCGTAATTCCAATAAAAAATTTAATTCGATAAAAGTGTTCGTATCTTTTTCCTCTACGTATTGGCGTTACTTTTGATCGGTGAAAGTCGACAGTGACATAGCTCCCCTATTCTTTGGGTTCGGCCAACTGGAGTTCAAGGAAGCACAGATGATTTTTAACACTTTTCTCTTGAGCAGATCGGTCAGAAAGTTTTTCCAGAACTTTCGTTAATTTTGATTTCATACGGAGGTAAGGGATTTCGTTTTTTAAATTATAAATTTTTAATTTAAGAATGCCAAAAATCTTATTGAGTAATTACAAATAATTTATACGTATTTTGTGTGTCTAATTGATGAGAATTAGTTGTAATTGTGAGTGTTGGTCAATTTGATGTTGCTTGTTAAATTAAAATGTGAATTAAATTTATGAATTGGGGTTGAATTGAGACCGTGTTTGATGCTAGGATTTATGGTTATGGAAGTGGATGGTAACTGATTTTGGTACTAGTATGATGGTGAATAGGTGCTGATGAAGGGCTGGTAAAAAGATGCGAGAAGGTGATTTTGGTTAGTATTAAATGTTAAACGAGTATGGTCGGAAAGATTTGTAAAGTCTGAATGAAGAAATGAATTTCCTTAAATTTCAAAAACAAAAGATTTGAAACGAGCTAATATTATTGAAATAGAAAGACGCTTATCTTTAAAGAAAATGATTTGATTCTATTTGATATTTTGAACGGTGTGAATATTGAAAATGATTTGTTATTTGGAAATGTTTTGAAAAGAATTTGAAAGGTAGTAAGGTCGGGACCCTTGAAGGATGGCAAAGCCTGAATTTTAGAAGAAATGCTGTCGAAATTTTATAAAATCTGAGGTTTTATTTGAAAAGTTATTTTAAAAGATTTGGTTTTGGAAAATTAAATCATTTGAGACTTATTTAGTTGAGAAAAGGTGTATTCTATTTTTAAACTCGATTTATTATGAAAAACCTAATGTTTTAAATCCAATTTTGTAAGGAGATATTTTGTTTTAAGTGTTGTTTTGAGCTCCTTTTTTTTTAAAGAAAATGAATCTCTGCCACAGGAGAGCAGAGAACAAGGATTTAAAGAATATATTAATTTAAATAGATTGTCTACCACAAGAGAACAGATGTGACATTATTTGGTTCTTAGTGTCAAATGTAAAGTGGGAACGCCCACATATTGAGAACTATTTTTCAGAAGTACGCTTATTGATTTAGAAAGTCACTTTTAAAAGTGCATTATATATTTGTTAATATTAAGATATTGCTTAAGTTAATGTTAAAAAGAGTAAAATATGCGTTTTTTCGCTTAATATTAGAAAAAAAAAATTTGGTTGTAATTTTAGAAATTATAATTTACTTTATCTTTGTTCGAAAGCAGCAAAGGACATGTATTTAGGTTAACATTAAGAGGGTAAATAGTCATCCAGGTATATTGGTTTAGGGTATTCTAAAGTTTAGTATCAAATATTAATTCATATTTTTTTATTAAATTACAAATTAGAAATTATAAATTAGTATTTTGTTGGTGTTTTAATTTTTGTAAAAATTAGAAACTCAAAATTTGAAATTTTGCAATATATTGTGAAATCCAGTAGATCTGAGCTTTATAAGAATCTGTCGCTGGCCAATGAGTTGTTATATACACAAAATAAAATTTAAACCCCTAATACTTAAACGGATGAATGAGATAACTACTCGACTAATTCAAGTTGGTTTACGATTTTGTGTTCTTAATCAAATGATTAAGTCGAGAGACTCTTAAGTTTTGATTAAAAAAAAAGAATTTACTTTGTGATATTGAACAAAACCCATTAAAACCTATCAGGCCCAAATATTAAAAGTTACCCATTAGATCCATTTGCCAAAAATAAATTAAATTAACAATTGTATTAACCAAGTCTTATTAACATTATAATCATCTTTAAATGAGATAAATCTACAATGGAACCGATGCTACTGTTGGGCTGCTTGTTCCATCACATGAACCTGCCTTAATCTGTTTTTCACAATGTGTCCAATAATGGAGTTACATGCATAGGATGTGTAACGACTCAACTTTTAGTATGTCATAATCACACAAAAAATTAAGCTTTATTAACTTATCTTTTTATTTATTAATTAATATTTATTATATGAGATTGATTTATTGTAAAAACATTGCCGATTTTATGAAATAAATATTTATTTTTGAAAACGATTTATTATCGCAAGCATACAAGAATAATCAGTATTAAGAACATAAAATATTAACAGAATATTCATAATTCATCATACATTAGTACAGCGTTTATAGACCCTATTAGTATACATCCAAATATATAATATATACATGTATGAACATATGAGATCCCAAGTCTTGGCCCATACAATAGGCTACTAAACTGGTGCCTAGGTCAGCCTAACACTTCTAGACTCTCCTATTCTCTCTATACACTACAAAAAGGAGAGACTAAAGTGAAAATCACTAAACCTAGATGTCTCCAAAATTACCAACTGATGTCCCCCTAACTAAACTCAAATATCGCCATTCATTAAATCCCCATGTGGTCCCCCTGCAGATGACCTATTCCTAGAAAATGGTAACTCCTCCTCCTTTAGATCCTCCTCTTCTGACTCTTCTAGTATTGATGTTGTACCAGATGAGTTGCTACTCCCGCCTAATACAGAACCATTGGTGTAGACTGGAGCTAACACTTCGCCCAATGGGCCAAACAGCGCTTGCAACTGCTCAGCTAGTAAAGGAGGCGCTTGAGGTACTAGAAGTATGATGACTTCTGGAGGTGAATCTGGGATATAACCCTCGCTTGCATCAGACACATGAGTTGCCTAATAAAGCGGCTGAGCGTGGATCGGAGGCCAGGAAAGGGATGATTCTGGCCATTGGGGTGTAACCAAGAATGGGGGAAATCATAAGGTATGTCTGGGTCAAAGTTCAAACTATTTAGTGGTGTGAGAAGGGTCTGTCACGCAACAGATACATACATACACGAAGTTCCCTACCAAAAACATAGTAACTTCCAAACGTCGGGTCCTCAAAGATGAATGGAGATAGAAGAGCACTTCTGTCTCCATCCTAAGGGTAGGATAGGGGGTAAGAACTTAGGAGTTCTTAGTAAGGCCAGGGGGTTGTTAATTAAGTTCATTAATTCCTTGTTTTTACTAGAAAACAGTACTTGAACATAAAATACAAGAAATAACAGAATAATAAAAAATATAAAGAAATACTAAACAATAAGAAAATACAGAAAGTAGAATACAACGAAGAAAGTGCATACACAAACAGAATGCGCATAAAAAAAATATGCAGTAAACAAGTATGGTGCATGTCTGATCCTAGTGCAGGTAATGAGCACATGGGTCAGTTTCTACCTGCTCGCGATGTAACTCGGTAACCGGTTTAGGTATGGCTTTCCAGAGCAAAAATCAAATTAAGCACGTGGGCAAAACCTCTTTAAGCAACATTGCCTTACAGGAACAACTCTCTAGTTGAGTAATGCACGTCATACCTCTATAAGTGACCATACCTTATAGGAACAACTCTCTAGTTGAGTATGTCTAGAAAGAAACTCGAATCCATGTGCGTCCCCATCCTTATACTCAATCCAAAGGGCCAAATAACAATTACTGGTCTCCGTACGCGACCCTCGACTTATGGATTTTGCTTTTCTCGTTCTTTTAGGGCTTAATAATTCACTTTATATGTCGCAATTCTCTTTTCTTTTTGTATTAATGTTTTCACCAAACACCCTTAATCTTTCTTAGTTCTATAACCAAACATAACTCTCTTCTTGACTCTTTCCTTAAGTGTTTTATGAAAAAGTTCATAGAGTTTAGGTTACTAAATTATCTTTCTATGTCTTTTACGATAGTTACCATTATATTCTTAAACGTTTCGTTACTTACCTCAACCTTTACTTAAATTCTTTTTTATATATATCTTTTAACTTAAAAATATTACACTTACATGTTATGTTTAATCTCAGAATTTAGTTAGTTATAAGTTAATCCATAAGCTTTAATTAATTATACTTTAACTATCCAGTTTTTACTAATTAAATTAATTCCTCGGCATTTAAATTAGTTATATTTTACCTTTGTAACTTTAATAAATTATACTTTTCCTCTTAATTATTTTGAAACCCCATTTTTAATACTGTTATACACAAGGCGTAGCACTTAGCGCTCACATGTGATGCCTAGTGAATCTTATCTCTCAGTTTCAACTCTCAAAAATTGATTCCATCCTGGTAATCTTTAACTCACATTTGCAACATCCTTACTATCAGAATATCACGCTTCCGGCTGCCTCACTCTAATAGCAAGAAGTATTACGACAACTTCATATATTTAATAATAAAATAGGAGCCTTTGACTCGAAACTGTATCACTGTCTTCTTTAAGAAAAACCAAAATACTTTTTAAATTTTTACCAACATGCTGTAAGAACCGCAACTAATCAACCGGTTAATTAAGTGAATTAATTGCCCAAATTAGATTCTGAAAGGTTAGAGAGAGAATTTGAGGATTTAAAGGTGATTTTTGGACTCAGTGGGTCTTTCTGAGTCAGAAAATGTGCTTTTTACGAAAAACCGTGAAAAATTACGAACCAGCAGTTGAACCGGTTCAAGTCTGCCCAGTACCGCACAATAAAAAGTGAAAACCGTCAAAAACTTTAGAAAAATATTAGGAATAGAAAACCGGGCATTTATTTTAAAGGTTTGGCCCGAAGTTAGGCCAAACGGGCTAAAAACGCTAACGGATTGGACCGGGCCCAAATTGAGCCTAAGCCCAACATATAAATACACTTAAATGAACCCATTTCAGCCATTTTCACCCTCATAACCTAAACACAACAGCAGCTGAACTGAGGAGAGAGGTGAGAGCTTTCCACCATTGTTACTATTCACTTCAAACTTCCCAAGCTCATATCTTGAGCTACGGAGCTCCGATCGCCGCACCGTTTGCGGCTACGCGTTCCTTGTGAAGAGCTCTACAAAACCCACCCAAGAAACCCTCAAGGTAATCACGAAATTCTTCCAGTTCTGCTCTTCAAAATTTCAGGTTTTATTAGAGTTTTGGGTTAAATGGGTTTTTGTGATTTTGGATGTTTAGGTTTGCTCTAATCCTTGCTTAGCTTTGGATTTGTGTTGTCAAATCTGTTGGAAAAGGTAAAAGCTCTTAAACCCTTGTGAGATTATGCTTATGTTGAACCCTAGGTTGATTTGTGGTGATTTATATGTATATAGTTTGATTATTGTGGCTTTGGGAGCTTTTGGAACTTATTTGTGCTTGTTGGAGTGGATTTGAAAGCTTGGATTGTAGTTGGAAGCTTGTTGGTGCTCATTTTGAGTTTGGGTGCATAAAGGGAATCGGCCAAGGTATGGTTTCGATTTTTTCTATGTAGTATATAATATTCATGGACACATAGGCTAGTGACCAATAGGATAGGTTGAACTAAAATGATGGTTGGTGTGTTAAATGTTGATGAATTGATGAATGTTGAGTTGATTGTGATGAATTATAATGATATGATGATGTTGAATGATTGTATGGATTGGGAGTTGGTTCTTATGATAATTGTAGTGTTATGATTTATGAAATGGTGGGTTTGATGGTGATTTTGATCATAAGTGTTATATAGTTGATGTTGGAATTGAGAATAATGAAATGAGAAGGAAAATGTGGTGAGGTTGATGTATTATGCTATAACAGGTACATTTTGATGAAAAATGGAGCTTTGGACGGTTTGGTATGATTTGGTATGGGTATGGTGAGATAGGGTGGTAATTGTGAAGTTTGGAAAAATTGAGTTTTGGTGAACTTTGTTCGATCATAACTTTTGCCTCGGTTTTCGAAATTTATTAAAAATTATTTAGAACTAAAGATCTTTGAAAACTCTTTGAATTGGTATAAAGTTTGTGAAAATTAGAATTTTGTAGAGGAAGTTATGATCATTCAAAGTTGGTGTTAAAAATCTGAAATTTTGCAAAGATGTGCGGGTGCACACATCCCGTTTCTCAAAAATTTATTTGTTTTCAACTATTTTGCCTTCCCAACAAAGTTGTAAGCTTCTATAACACTATTTTAAGACGTTTGGGCCTAGTTTTGAGTATTAGAACATGGGATATAAATTAAGGGCTCTAGTACATGATTTTAAGGTAAATTAGAAAACGGAGGTCTAGGTTTCTGGCGTGCTGAGAATGGTTTGATATTAGGTGAAGGATGATTGGTATATGAGATGAGAAATGATGGACTTTTGGTATTTGGAAACTGAGTTATAAAAGGGACAATGGTTGAGATGAGTCGGGGACTCGGATTGATGTGATGGATCTATGTATGCTGAAAATACTTTTGAAAATCACTGAAATAATATTTTTTACATGATATTTTGAGACGCTATGCGCCTGGCAGGGACGGTGGTTAATCTCGCCTGTTGAGGTAGCGGCGGCGGCGGCGTAAGAACGGTGGTTAATCCCGCTTACGTTGAGATGTGAGGTCTGAGGCAAGAATATCCCGCTCACATCCCTTCGGATCTATAGGGCGAGCAGGCGCCGGTACCTGGACAGTGATCCGGGCACTATATCTCGGGGGTTCCCATATGAGAAATCCGAAGGGCGACGTCTCCATGGAGATGTGTCGGGTTGGCAGTTGAACCGACAATGTGATATCACAGCCAGTAGGGCAGGCATTCATCATATGCATTTCCTATTTGCTTGTATGCTTTGTTTACTTGTAATGGTTTGCCTAATTGAATAACATGCTTACTTGCTATCTGAATTATTTGCCATATATGTTACTACTTGTGCTTTACTTGCTTTGAACATTATCTGTGTTTTCTGCTGGGATTGAGGAGGTTCGGAAGGCGGTGGCGATGGGATCGCATGGAGGATCGGTTGGTGAAGGCTGTGGGACAGCGGTGTTTGGTTAGAATAGAAATCCCTTAAGATAGATAACCTGGTTTATTTAAGTCAAGTTGGTATATTATGCTTAAATGTTTTATAATGCTTTAAGTTGAATCTTGTGATGGATATGAAGCTTAGGATTGCCTTTGACGTCCCGGGGTCTTATATCCTATATCACTGGGAACTGTTACCATACTGAGAACCTTCGGTTCTCATACCATATTGTTGTTGTGTTTTTCAGATGCAGGTCGCAACCCACCTCGGTGAGTTGCTTTGGTTGGTGACAGGAGCGGAGAATCTTGGATCATTTTGGAGTTCTTTTTGGTTTATTTTGTTTATACATCTCTCCTTTTGTATTTTGTTTTGCCTAGTGGCATGTATTTGAGAGAACAAAACTTGTATAAGCTGTTTTCACTGTATGGTTGTGTATATCAATATATGGCTAGCCAGCTTAAACTCCGCGAGTCGTGACTAGTTTCCTATGATATTATATACTTATCTTTTGTTATATCTTCTCTGTTTCTTATGCCTTAAGCTAGTAGCTCTGTTAGTACGTTTGTGCTTCGAAATTCTGTTTTTGAGCTATATCTTTCATCGGGCTTCTAGATTATGCTATTCTTTCTATATATATATTATGTATGAGTTTAGAACTGTCGTAATCTCTGATTAACCTTGGCTTTACGACGCGAGGTAAGGCTTAGGCTAATTAGGGTGTTACATATACAAAACTTCTTACACAAGTAACTTATAAATATTATATACATACAAATCATACAACTCATATCCCTCTTCCAAAATTATAATGACAAAGGTGAGAGGTAATCTATGGCTAATATATACAAACAAAAATAGTACAGCAAAAGACTAAGCAAAAACTTCGTCAGCTTTCTCATTCGTCCTGAAAAGAGAAGTCTATAGGGGGTGAGAACATCATCCTCGCTAGTTCTCAGTAGAGGGTTTTTAAGAATTTTCATAAGAAGATATTTTAAGTAAAACTATTTTCAATCGTAGTGATCGTCAGTTCGTTATCCAAATTTAAAACTCATACTTTTCTTATAAAAATTTCTTGCAAAATAATATTTCATACATTTCACCCGCTTACTGAGAAATTATTTTAACCAAAACTTATCACTGATTCAACCAATCACGGCCTCTGGGCCAAATCAAATCAACTTGGCCTTCGACCTAATTCAAAACAAATCACCATCAAAACTCAAACCCAAAATATAATCAATTACAGGCACAAACAATGCAAAAAATATAATCAGAGAGCAATTATAGTAAGTACAACAATTAATAATCAGACAAAAATATCAAATAGGGAAACCAAAACACTTAAGCACACCGAGACAAAGCAAACAAATGCAGTATGATGCATGCTAGTCCTACTGTCGTGAGCTCACATGTCGATTAAACTGCCAGAACCCGACACATCATGCAACAAACTCGGACATTGTCTCTAGGTTGTGCATCCCGAGGAGGAACACAAACGAAGGAGAGTGTATTTCCACATCGAATGAGTGTGCCTTTCCACCTTCTCATGGAGGAATTACGAAAGAGAGTGCCTTTCCACATCGAAGGAGTGTGCCTTTCCACCTTACAACCAGAGAAAGATGTGGAAAAAAACAATACGAAGGAGAGTGTCTTTCCACCTTTTTCACATCCATACCACGACAAGAGAAGGAATTCTTTATCTTCAACTTGCCAAATTCGTAAGCAAGACAAAATAACCGTCCCACACATCAATCACGCTCATAATCATAATCAAATTCCTCAAGCTAACTTCAAAACAATTTTAAATTTAAAATCTTTTCAAAAGGTTCAAGAAATCATTTATTAGTTAAACCCCTCAGTAAGACCTCTAGACTTTAGAGGAGCGACAACCAATCTCATTTCCTTAAATTCGTCAAAAATCCTGAAAATCATAGCTTCTCAATTTGAATTGATCAAAATAAAATTTAAACCAAAACAAAATCATTTAAAATAAAACCAAATTAACTAAAATAAAACTTCCCAAAATTCTCATAAAATTTCCGCAGCGCCTCCCCTAAAACTTAGACTTTGTCATCCTTCTCGAGTCCCATCCAAACCATTTCTTAAACTCTTTTCAAATTATTTTTAAATCTTAATTCATTACCAGAAAAATCAAACCAGTTCCAATAAATCAAGTTCTAAACCAACTTCAATATAATCAATTAAAAATCATAATTTCTAACCATCACAACCAATCAATAGTTCAATCAAACAAATTATTAGAGTCATCCAAAATAATTCAATTCAATCCATAAGACTTACAAAAATCATAAAAAAAAAATATTTTTCGCATTAATATTGACTTGTAACAATTCTTAATAGTAAATTGAGTTTAAGAAATTGCCCCTATCTCGATCGCAATTTAACCATACGACAAAATTCCTTTAAAACCCTTAATTCGCAACAGCAGTGTCAACTCAGTCCATCTTCGCCATGGCAACAGTTCATCAAACATAGCATGCAAGAACGGAAACTCAACCCTGAGATATTAACGTCACATAAAACTTAATAACTTATAATAGAATAATAACGGTAAGGGTTCTGGGATAAA